>NW_008588120.1:0-8188 GCF_000691845.1 Merops nubicus
AGCTATGGCCAAACTTTCTGCCATTGCACTCCCTCCCATGCCAGCTTTGGTACATAACTCGAGTCTGGGCTTTGCAGGCCCTGCCAGGAGGAGCCTTGCCTTGAGTCTTTTCAACAGAGCAATGGAGAATGTGGGACAGGTGCAACAGCGCTGACAACTAGAGCAATGGTGGTCACAAGGGCCTGAGGGCAGGGTGCCAGCTCTGAAGAAGCTTAGGAGGCCAGATGGGTGTCAGCCACTAGAAAGAGCCTTGTAATCAAGAGAGGGCAGCAGCTAGCGTTACCTCTGACTGTGGAAGCACACAACTGCTTCCACAACTATTTTTAATCAAATGTGGGATAAGACGAGCATGCTGGAGGAGTAGAGCCAGGTTTATCCTGTTTTGTGGAACCATGTGCTTACAGGTACCTCCGGGAGGTTATTTCCAGCGAAAAGGGCCTTCTGGGAGGACAAGTGAGAAAAGGGGAATTGGGAAGATGTCACCTGAAAAAATGGAGCTATGGGACGGAAGGAACAGAATTTCAGTACAAGGAAACCCAGATACCTTTATCATCTTGTCCCTTCTCAACTGCATCATCTCTTTTTATGTTCTGTGGTACCCTTACAAGACTCTCATTTTATTATTCCTGTATTGTGTGACAAGACAATTTAAATGTTAAGACAATACTGCACAAACCCCTTTCCTCCCTTTAAGATCATCAAGTCCAACCACCAAGCCAACACTACTAAGTCCTCTGCTAAAACAGATCAGAATCTGTCAGGGTTGGAAGGGACCACAAGGATCACCCAGTTCCAACCCCTCTGCCATGAGCAGGGACACCTCCCACTAGATCAGGCTGCCCAGAGCCTCATCCAGCCTGGCCTTAAAGACCCCCAGGGATGGGGCCTCAACCACCACCCTGGGCAACCCATTCCAGGGTCTCACCACTCTCATGGGGAAGAACTCCCCTGTGTGACAAGATGTATAATATTTTCTGATGCTTCTAAAAAAGTTAAATCTTTTCCGTAAAAGGAGGAAAGCAAGCAGAATCAGGAAAAACAGCAGGATTCTAGGTTCCTGCAATTTCAGAGTAGTTTACTAAGTCATTCTAAGACATTACATTTTGTTCTTAATTTGGTTCTCATGTGTAGCAAGAGTACTTTACAAGAAAAGAATTGATGGAGGTTATTCAGAATGTGTAGGAACATTATGCAGTGAATGACTGTGGAAAAAAAAGCTAATCTAATAAATAAAATCTGAATGACAGTGGTTTCATGGCAGAAACTATTTATGCTTATAACATTTGTCCTGCAATGCCGTGTAATTATTAATCTTTTTTTTTAAATCAAGGATCAAGTGAATCCCATGTACAGTATATGATCTTAAGCCTGGTACCTTTAAAAACACCATGGTGATAATATCATAAGGAAGAGGTGCTATCAGCTATTTGATGTCCTTAAGAGTTTTAAATTTAGGAGCTAAGACAGAATTAAAGCTACGTGCTATTTTGCTATCATTTCTCTCACTGAAAGCTACTTCTACAGTCAAATATGCTACAAACTTTTAAAGCTTTTGAGATTCAAAATTATGTATGAATTACCTATTAGCTGACTAGGATTTATGGCTGAAGCAGCATCTGAAATAGCAGGGAATTCATCCTACTAGTTGGTATATGGGCAGTCTGTTCCACAACGCTGCCCACCCCAAAAGAAAAATTTCCAAACTTCTTGAGAAGTCAAATGTGATCTGAGCATTGAATCAAAACATTGCAAGTAAGAGAGAAAAGCAACAAAGTAAGACAGTTGTAACAACTGGGCTTAACTGTGTCCTTGTTTTAAGAATATCAGTGAAAACGTGATGTAGAGTAGTTGTCAGTATCTTAGTTTAAGGAAAGCAGAAAGTGAAGACTAGAGTGATCCAGCAACTTCAAAGGATAGGGAAGAAGCCAAGGTTATCTAAAGCTCAAGTAATTTGACAATGCAACCAATAACAATGTATAAGTCTAGACGTTTTAATCTGTCTAAAAGATGTAGTGTGAAAGTGATACCAGTAGCATCATAACAGGCTGCTACTACTGAGCCTCGTATGTGAACTGTCTCATATCCTATATAATACAACAGATTAGGGTACCTTACTGTCCAAGTTCCTGATGATGAGGTTGAGGCAATACTCTTCCTCTGACCGACTCTTCTATCTTTCCATCCTTACACCTTCTTAGCTTTATCCCTAAAACTTGATTTATTACTTCAGTGTAGAGATGAACATACTTTTAGATTCCAGCCATAGAACTGGGTGTCTGGAACCCTCTTCAAGGTTAATTTAACAACAGGGTGACAATCTTAACCTTTCTATCTGCACATTCTGTTCCTATTCTTGTTGAACAGGAATAAATAGGAATGAGTCCTTAAAAAAAAAAAGCTCTTTCCATTTATTCAGAAAATGTCTTAAAGTATACTTTTATTTCAGCCTGTCTTTACCTTGTGAATTTTACAAAATCTGTGAACCTGAAACTGAAAGCTGTATGAGGGGTGCTCCAGAGGTCTGATATAAGCCGTTTCGAAAGAAAAAGAATGGATTAGAATGTTTATTTCCAAGATAATATGAGCAAAGGAGGACTTGGTAAAATCAGTCAAGACAATCATTACTAGCATTAGGATTTTTTTTGTACTTTCCACAAAGGAAAAAAAAGGGGACATTCAGTAAATTCAGACTGACAACTGGGGGAAAAGACTATAAATTTCCCTCTACACAATGGGAATTAAGCCTGTGTAAGTTATTGCACCAAATTTACCTAAGTCCAAGTACTTACAAGAGCTTGCTGTTTTGCCGTTTACTCAAAGGTGAAAACTGCTCCCCAAGCTGCTTGAAAGGATACTAAATATTTGTGTATATTGTGAAATACTTGTATTTCTTGTGTATAAACCATCACCTACATCAAGGGAAAAAGAATGTTTATAAGGAATCTTTCACTCTAGGTTGCTAGCAGTAGCACTGCTAGAAATATTATTAAGTGGACTATTGGTCTGAACCATAGCAAACTTTATCATCTCACTGATTAACTAGAATCCTTAGGTTCCTCACAAAACCTGTTTCGTAGAAGGAGAAATAGCTTTGGAGGTCTCCTGGCAGTCCAATCTTACTTAGAGAGTTGATTATTCATTCTTTTTCACATTAGAAACCAATATATGCAAATTATCCCCCAGGTACCCTGCTAATTTAGTCTGACATCTGGGACTGTAATTTCTGTGTAATCGTAATATAAATTGATACAGTTAAACCAAATTCTTACTCTCCTCTGACTAAATTTTCTTTTAAAAGCTTTTATATTTCAAAAGGATAAAAATTAGATTGTTAGTAATCTGGACTTCTTTCAAAAAGGTAAAAATACTTTGACAACTTGCAGCCGTCTGTAAGAAATCCTGTTCTCTTGTGAATTAGATCTAGTATCTGTGTTCTTCCATTAAGATCTTTCTAGACACAAGTATAGACAATCTGACAGAATTGATAGTAAAACCTAAAAAAAATTATCTCCTACTAAACAACCCAAACCCCACTCACTGTCTCCAAAACCCCAAGTGCCTAACAAGATTGATAATGAGCGAAAAGCATAGGCACAAAACTGATTTAGATCCTATCAACTGAGATTCAAAGACTCCTCATGCACTCTTATGAAAGGGCAACTGCAAGAGTAAACACATTTACTTAACACGGACTAAAAATGCACATGTGCAGTCCTGTATCTGTGCTCATCTGATTCACGAAAGGTCACAAAACCTGCATCAAAAATAACTTCAGAGCACGTCTGACAGTGTTAATAGGACTCACATTGTCTAGGAATAGGTTACTGAGGGCACCAGAAAACAGAACCAGCAATGTGTCTGTTGGGTGTGTTTGCTAAACACTGTTTGCATAACTGACACCGTAACTGGGAATACGTCCTTCTAGCTTGTACCAAACTCCCATCAGCACCTCAGTTCTCCGACAGAAACAACAGTACTGCCACTCTGGGGAGGAATATAGAATATATGTCACCTCAGTCTTAAGAGGGTAGAAAACTGCAGCTTATTTTAATATATCTTAAAAAAATTGTGAACTATACTTCTTTGGTTGTTCTAGTTTACCTGTAGAACAGGCAGCATCATGTAACAGTGCATAGTTTATTGCTTTACAGGTGTGACTTTGGTTGCAGAATGTTTTGGTTGCTACATTTAAAGAACAGTGAATAAAGTACATTGAAGAAAAATGTAACATTTTTGAAATTCCTAAATTAAAAAAAAAATTCTTCAATGAATTTAGCACATTTTGCAATTATCTATTCACTGACTGAAATTGTAATTTTGAGACCAGCAGCTCAACAAAGTGAAATGAAGAAAGTTAGCTGGAAACAAAAACAGTGAAAGTTTATTAGTTTTAAAAATAATACCAGCAAAGCAGTTTAGAAATACATTACTGCCACTGAGGAAGGAAAAAACCCAAAATTATTATCTATCACTTCCATTGATGAAATCAAGCAGCCATTAGGAAGTGTAGGCATATTTAGGAAGAAAAGAAATAAAGGCTTTTTTTCTTCAGTAATTAATATTATTTAAGATACTTGTCTGTCTTTTCAGTTGCTTTTCTGAATGACACTTGTCCATTGATTTCTCATTGAAATTCATCAGCTGTCAAGACACTGGATGTGAAACTAAATTTGGCTTAGTAGGAGTTAAAATTAATGGAGGTAATTATACTAGTTTGATTCTGTTCTTGAAGTTCATTGTTCTTTGGAGATGAAAATGGTGTAAAAGAGAGAAACTTGGCAGAAAGAAGGTAAAAGATGCCTGGGGAAAATTACATTGTAAATTTTTAGAGGAAGATGTTACTGCAAATCTGGAAAAAAAACCCCATACTTAGCTTGATTTAAAAAACAAAACAAAACAAAACAAAACAAAACAAAACTCAATTAATTCCATGAATAAAGAAATTTCAACTGCAATAGTATAGACTATGGATTTCTTTTTAAAATCTTATTTGCTTTTATGAAAACACTTTGAGGAAAAAAAATCTCTTACACATTAGTTGCTCTTAAATATTTAAACTGATTTAAAACTTATTTGATATCCTAAAAGCTCATCCTAGCTAACCATAACTTATAAGCACTAAGTAAAAAAAATTTAATTATTCATTTTTAATGAATTATTTCTCTTTATTTGAATGTGTGTGTACATTTGTGGACTTGGTCATCCACTAGCACACATATGAGTCCACTTCTGACATTTTAGGTGCACAGAATAATTCAGGTCAAAAAAGACCTGTCAAGGTCATCTGGTCTCACTTCCAGCACTGAGTGATAACCTCAGTTTTAGTAGGTTGCTTAGAGCAGAATTTTTATTATCTCATCATCCTTTTACTGCGCACCTCTGGGGGAAAAAAAAAAAAAATTAAAACCTAATTATTTTCTTCATAATCCACCAAAAGATGATGAAGACAGTGATAAGGTCTAAGAGATACTGTCTTCACCAGGCTAGAAGAGCCCTGTCCCCTCAACCTCTCCTCACAGCCCAACTGTTCTGGCTCATGATCATCTTGGGAGCACTCTTCAAATACTGCTACAGTATACTGCTACAGTTTATCAATGCCTTCCTTTGGGAAGTCCCAAACTGGACATAATGTTCAAGATGCAGAACCCAAGTAGTTTGTGCAGGCAGTAATCATGTCTCTTTATCCTTTGGAGAGAGGATCTTGTTGCTGGAGTTTTGTAAGCAGGTGACTTTTTGGACACATGACTGCATGTCTACCTTTTTGTCTTTCAGGACCCCAGTGCTGTTCTGCACAGCTGTTGTACAGGGTTATTCCATTTCAGGCACAATATTATGCATTTGCTGTTACAAACCTTAATGTGCCTCCTGCTGGCCAGTTCCTCCAGCCTGTAGAGGGCAGGACAAGGGGCAATGGGCACAAACTACAACACAGAAGTTCCATCTGAACATAACAAAAAAAATACTTTCCTTTGAGAGTGACAAAGCACTGGAATAGGCTGCCCAGAATGTTGTGGAGTCTCCTCTGGAGATTCTCAAAACCTGCCTGGATGCATGCTGACGGTGACACGTTCACTGGCAACAGGCCACATGTACCAATACCTTTCAGTCCTGCTCTAATTTCCTCACTGTTTTGGAGAATTCATTCGGTCCATGCTAAATCCAGGCTTCCCATCTCCCCACAGTATTTTTAATTCACTGCTTTCCTCCAGTTTTCCTTTTAAACTTTGTTTGTTTGTTTTGGGGTGAGTTTATTTTGTTGATTCATTGTAGTGTTTGGGGTTTTTTTTAAACTTTGTTGTTGCTAGAATGAAACATATTTCCAAGCTATAAAAACAAGCTTCCCTAAGCCTTCCTATTGTTGAAGCCTAATTGTTCCAGATCACTAATTTCTTCAGAAGAGCTTCTCCCAAGGACACCTGTCTTCTTCATTGTACTTCAGGAGATCTTCTGTTGCTCCAAAGTTCCTTGTTCAGACACTAGATTAATTAGTTCCCCTCAATTTATCCAATCTGTTATCCCAGGTTCATTCTACCTGGAAAGACAATCACTCAAGTGTAACAACTGCCTTTATCCCTAATCTGACAGATATGTGATAGCACTGCCACCATGCAGTAATAGCAACATAAATTGAGCCACTGAGTTTTCAAAACATGTAAGGCCCAGCTGAAGTAAATTTATCTGAGTAAAAGACATATTAATGTCTGCAGGCTAAAACAAACCTGGTAACTAACAAAGCATTTTGTGTAACACCTTAATTAATTGATTAGACTTGCCTAGACTCTACAGGTGGAAACAGAACTCAAAACAAATGGCAGTGAGAGGTTAAGGATGTGGATAGCCCTGTTCAGACAGCATAGTGTATGAATTACCTTGAGTTTTATTTAGAATGGTTACCTTATATGTAATAAAACACTCCAGATTTTATTGTTAAATGTCACTGTTTCTCTTCTAATTTAAGTGTATCAAGTATTCTGAACTTAGACCACTCAGAGCTGGAGTAGAAATAAATATTATGTAGTCACCCATCTGTTATATTAAAAAAAATAATAATAATAAAAGAAAAAAAATCCTTTAAAAAGAAGACTTGCTCTCCAAAATATCAATATTGCCCAGAGACAGCCACTCCCCTATACTCCAACACTCTGGAAATCTTTCAAGCCCTATCCTCAGGCTCTGACTTGGTATTCTGTATCACCAGCATTTGGGGCTACAAGTTGTCTGTAAATGCTTTCAACGCAACAGTTTCTCTTCAGTCCTTTGATGCCCAAGATAAGTTCTGCTGCCTACAGCCTGATACTTCTGCTACATGCTCTGAGACATCCAAGCACTGTCTTCTCAGCACTGTCTTTCTCCAAGAGGGTGAATAAGTCTTTAGCTCTTCATGCAGCAATATTGTGTCTGAACATCTTTTATATTTCACTTAAACATCCACAATGCTCTTTAAATAAGGCTAAAAGTTTAAAAAGATGTCCATTTACTTTTTCAGCAATGTGATTTCTTTTTTTTTTTGACTTACAAAGTCTACAGTAAAAGTCTACACTATAATCTCATTTCTCCTGTTCCTTGTGAATGCTTTAATCTGACTTCTTCCTTTCAGTCAAATTTGACGAGGTGAGGGGAAAGAGAGGTGGAAAAAAGGAGAAACCAACCTATCAACCCCCACTACCAAAACACAGGCTTCTGTTTTCTACTTTATCTTTGATGAAGAAAGGGGACACGGTCCTACTGTGTCAGAAATTGTGTATTACAGCTACAGTGTGGGGGAAAGGAGAAACAAAGACCTATGGTCGCTAATACTAGGCCATTTTCTTCCCTATGGAAGACATCAGAACAAATAAATTCTTGATTATTCAACACACTAATAAAAGGCCATGGTGAGATTGGCAGGAATGTTCCAAAATTTAGAAGAAAATGCAGCTGTTAAAAATTGAGGCCAGCAATAATGTACAGAAAGTCAATTTCTCCTTCTCGCCATATACATTTTTGCTTAAAATAGAGTTTTCAGAGAAAAGCTTGCTAGCTATGCTGTCTGAAACCCCGTTAACCTGATGGTCAGCAAGGATGCAGGCTCTAACCTATTCTTTGGCTGATTGGGAACCACAACCTCCTGAATTGAACAAATGCTCAATTAGTCATGGCTTTGGGTGCTTTCTTGCCTTGGTGAAATAAATGCATGCTTGCCTACAAC
>NW_008588120.1:8219-16813 GCF_000691845.1 Merops nubicus
TTCCCTGACAAAGCCCTCATCAAGGCCAGTCTACACAGTCTGAATAAAAACTGTTCCATCTCTACAAACCTGGATTTACTGAAGTAAACATGAGTGTTTATTGAAACAATTCCCGGATTCATTTACATGTCTCGGGTTAAGCAGGTGGTTTCTGTAACCCTTAGTGTTACTTCCCCAAGAGACAAACAAAGGACTCACTTTATTAATGGAATAAGCCTACTCAGTAAAAAACCAAAACCTATTATAGTCTCTTTTTAATTTAAGTGGTTGTTAAATTATGAATTTTTAGCGGAACTCTATTAAAAAAATCCCTCAGGCAAATATGCAGCAACTGAAAAATTAATACACTTTTTGACTTCAGGATTCTAAAGTTAAATTTAATTACTAAAGTTCTTGTTTCTACTAGCTTCCAGCACGCAAGCAGGATTTTGATGAAATTTTAATTTGTAAAGTATTTTGAGGACTAACGTTTAAACTAATTAAACTATATTAGTGCCAGGATATGAAATTAATTTAAAATGAAGATGCATTCTTTTTTCTAGTATGTCTAACATTTATTAAATTTAATTATTATTAAAGTTATTTAAATTGCCTAAGCAAGATATAAGCTTGACTTGAAATATCACTGCTTCTTACATTATTATTTTTTTGTATAAGATCATGACAAGATAATGCCATAAGTGTTTAGTTACATTGATTGGTAACCTCAGTGTCTAGTCTACCATGAGTTTGAAAGTACAGAGGCAAGCAGAAATAATTATGCTTTAGAGTTCACACACAAATAACAAATAGCATCTTTTCAGACATCTTTGCAGAATCGTATTCAATAAATTATTCTAGATCTCTTGACTTCCTAATGAATCTCAATTATTGTGCACAGAGGGGAACTGGAGAGTGAGAAAACAATGAGCAAGCAGGCTAGTCCTCCTAAGGGGGCCACAAAAAAAAGGAAGAGAAGGTGAACACTACTTATAAAATACTTGGGAAACAGGAAGGTGTTCTAAGTGATGAGCAGTTATTCAAAGTAGACTGCAGAAGAGATGTCACTGTGTCTGACCTCTGAAATAAACTTAATTTTCTGGAAGAATTAAGGAAAGTTATTTCTTTTCATTCCTTTCCGTACTAGCAGGGAGATTGTGGATGTTGAATAGTTTAGTGACAGTTTTTGGAAACCCCGCATTTGGTAGTGTTTACCCCCTTCTCATTAAAACCTTCACTGCTTTTTAAAGCTTTTAACATTCTTTATTATGCATAAAAGTTATATAAATGTTGAGCTACATGTCAACCATGAAAGTACATCTTCTCAAGAAAGCTCTGCTAAGTCCATTGATTTGTCTTTTCCTGGTCATGATATTCTTCTTATTGTAGCACTACAGGACTTAGCCCTCTGAAAGTCTCTGCGTACTTCTCTAAGACTACAGTTTCCACATTGGAGTTATCTCCTACCTGATTGTCTTGATGTACAGTCAGCAGAGGGACACCTGTCTTAATCATTTAAACCATCTATTTATTTAAACCTCTCACCTGAAAAAAATTAAGATCTTAACCTATAGATTAGTTTTCATTTATCTTACATTTCATAGAAGCACTATCATCTCATTATCTGTATCATTATCACTATCATCAAGACTTATTTTCTGTGGTCCAGCATTCATCACTGTTTACCCAAATCAGACACCAAATTCCACCATAGTTTTCCATTTGATTAAGAATGAAACATTTATAAGGTATTATGAATGCCAGGGTCCCTCCTGTTGGTAACATTTATTCTCTAGCCTGTGTAAATCAAAATCTCTTCATAATGATCCAGTCCTCTGTAGAGTTTATTATTCTAGTAACTAATTAGCCAGTTCTTGTCTCAGGTGTCTAGAGTAGTATCTTAGTATTATCTGAGTAGAACCTAATTTACAGTTATTTCCAAGAAGATGCATTCAAGCCATGCCTTGATCTGTCCTTAGAATCTGTATTTTACCATGTTGCCTTGCAAACTTTGAAGTAATTTTTTTCTGAGCAATATCTACCTGTGTTAAATTGCAGCTGCCATTTCTTCACATTGCTATTACCTCTATGTTATTTATTTACATCTTTCATCAACAGTTCAAGCTACATTCACCCCTTGCTTATTGAAGTGTTCATTTCAAACATCTTCCTTCATTTCTTTATTTAAAGTGGATCTTATCAATTGGATCAGCTTTGGTTCAGAAACTCATTACTTCCCAGTCACCCAGTAAACTGCATCTACTTAAGAGAGAACTTCTTTTATGCAAGTCTTCCCAGTTAGTCAAATACCCCTCAATCTTACACACACACACCAAAAAAAAAAAAAAAAAAAAAAAAAGGGGGTGGGGGCTTTCTATTCTAGTTTTATGTGTCAGTGGTACATTCCTCTTACTCCTTTCCAGGAGCAGTAACTGAATTCTGTATGGTCTTTCTTACTTCCTGTACTCTAATGCATAGATGCTTCAAAACAATTCAAAGCACTTCAAAACTTAGTTTTCTTGTTTATTTTTTGCTTCATGGTTTCTACTTTCAGTCCACAACTAACTGACTAATGAAATCATAGTTATGTTGTTGTCTGTGAAGTGTTATCAGCTGTAAGCAGCTTACACAACTTCCTTTGAAGTATAATTGGTTTGGTGATCAGTGCTTCCATAAAGAATTCCAACTGAGATATGGCAATACAAGCAACTATAGTAGTATTTATTACAGCATGAAGCTGAAATCAAACAAACAAAACGTATGCAGGTAGTTCACCCATAAGTTAGAAACCACTGATTTAAAGTTTATAAATTGATCTTTGTTGAAATGCAGCATCATTTTGAACTACTAGAGGAATTTTTTTTTCCTTTTCCTCTCACATGAGAAGTAAATAAAATTATGAAATTTTTTGGTAAGCAATATAATTTCACATAAGTCAAGATACCAAAAACTATTTCTTCAGTAAGATTCCAAAAGAGTGAAACACATTTCTTGAAGCTTATTTTATGAGCATGTCAACAAAACTGCAGTTTCTCACTTTGCAGACAGTGAGAGCGCTCCATGTTTAGAGTTACCACCAGGGATTGGTGTCCAGACCAAGGACACTGCTAAATCTTGTGCACCACACTGAGAGGTGTAGGAAGTGAAAGTAAAAGCTGCACCTGCAGGGGGAAGCAGACAGGACACGTGACCCTAAATTGACCAATGGGGTATTTCATCCTGTATCTGTCATATTCATATTAAAACTGAAGGATCATGAGGGTCAAGCCCCTTCCTTCCTCTTTTTTGCTTCCTCTTCAGTGACCAGCATCTGAGGAGGACTTTGTCCATTCTGTCTTTGATTCCAAGCTGTGTGTTCCTGAACTGAGTTCCAGACTCCAGCTCCTGGACCCAGCTGACATCTGCCACTGAGTCCCATCTAGGACCTTTCCCCAGGGCCTGCTCCACAGCATCACAGCTGACGGTGACGTATTGCCATCAGGTGGGAGCTGGGTTTAATACTGGTTCTGTATATATGTATATATATTCAATTTTAGTATTATTATTATTATTTTCATTAAAGCTGTTGTACTTTTCTAATTGATAAGTCTCTCTCCCTTATTCCCTTTCTATTCCCCTTTGGCTGGAAAAGGGGTTAACAGAGAGTACCTGTTACAGGTCTGGGAGCAGCCCTAACCCTAAACTGTGACACTTCTCGTGACAAAATGGATTCAGGGGAGCAGGGGGAAGTTCAAGAGACAACATATTCCTTATTTGTATGTTGGCTGCATTTCTTTTATGCCATCAGCACTATTACAGTCTGGTTTACGCGAGACTGATGAAGGCACCTTGGAGAGGAGTGACTGATCTCCAATGTAACATCACCACAAACCGTGTTTCACATACTCTTTTGCTGACTGCTTGCCTCATGAAGAAGAACACTATCATCAATGAGCAGGCGAACAGCCATACTCCTCTCTCCAATCTCAAATCACAGCCCAAGGGTCCAAGGTGGCCAGCCGCCAACGAAGTGAAGAGTCCCACAGAACCACCCGCAATACCGGACACAGTACAGACAGAGACAAACTGGCTGAGGACCCAGGCGATCAGTCCAGCTTCAACTGTACGGCCAAAGAACCATACCATTGTTCCTTCCTCTCCTTACAGCTGCACCAATGTCCCGCTGCTGCTGAGGACTCTGCCAACAGGAGGCAGTTTGGCCCCTCCACTGACTGGCAACCCTACACAGTATGTTTCTTACCCAATTAAGCTCACCCCCAACACCACTGTACGCAAAACCAGCTTTTATGCTGGCTATTAACTTGGAGGCGAGGCATCTGACGTTAATGCCAAAAGCGGGGACGCCTGGGGGTGATTTCCTAATTGGTTTCCACCCAAGGATGGCTGGAGCCTGGGCAAAAACCAGTCAGGAAGGGCTTTCTTGCCTAGTTGTAGACATCATCCATGTGTCAACCATCACTCAGGGCTGGAGCTTTAAACCCCAGCACTTCACATACATGAACATTGAGATGTGTCAGGACTGCAGATACCATTTGTACATTTTTTAACCTTAGACATGGTGAAACATATGAAGATTGAAAATTTAGCAGGAGATACAGCATAAATTGGATCAGACTTTTGTTTTGTGAAATGTAAGAAATAGCTTTAGGAGAGATGGGGTCTACACAGATAAGAACTGTCCTCATCATGTTTTAATAGTTTAAAACATGGAGTGACTTAGTGAGAGTAGCCTAGAAAATTTTACATGTTAGTGAATATTGTATCTTAGTTGTTAGATGGAACTCCATTATTTCAACTGTCAAAGTCAATAGGAGGCCTGACAGAATTTTAAATTCGTACCTTGAAGTTGACTTTTAAAAAAAAAAACCTGGACACGCTGCATTCTTTTGAATTTATTATTTTAATTCAATCCTGTCTTAAAGCAAAACAAAACTGAACCACTTTACTGTTTCTTATTTACTGCTAAAAAATAATGTACTAGAATTGAATGCAACTATCATAAAACACTGATAATTAAGTTTCACTACAAAGGCTTGAAGTACAGTATGCATGACAAATAAAATTATGAAACAAGCACTTTACAGTCAGAGTGTAGTTTGATCAACTGCTATAAGTCAAAAGGGTATCTTTTGCCTTCTCTGTTAATAGTAGCAGCCAACTATTCTCAGTTTAAGTGACTGCTGATTGTTCCTTTGTGTTCAATACTTTCATAAAGACACATGCTGTAGGAAGGCTGGTTATCAATGTTGAGTGATATATGAAAAAATTTTCACTTTAGGGAAATTTAAACAGCAAAATGTAAACTGACTAGAGAAACCCAGATCTATTTGATTATTTTCATATTGTTTTCACAAAGAAGTCTTAATGAAAACTCATAGTTTTCAATCCTTCCTCACCATTCTTCAGAATAATTTCATTTATTTGGAATTTATGTTAAAGGCAAGCATATCAGGCATAGGAATCTTGTACAAGAGTATTGTATTCTTACATCCTGTAGGTTCAGAAGACCACACTGTTAATCAGTCACAAATCCCACCTATTCATACATTTTCAGATAGTCTATATTACATGCATTAAAGGAATTTCTTGTAAGGAAGTACACAGGCTAGCTAAGAGTAGGCACACATGTTTTGAACTAGAGCATGAACCATGAAAAGTGCTTTTTGACAAAAATTCTGTATAAAATGAAGACAAAAAAATGCATCTTATACTTCCTCAGGATAATCCTTCCATATTGGGTCACGTCCCATTTGAAGAAGACCGATAGGAGAATCTTTCTTAAGGGCTTGTCTACATGGGAAACTTTATGTAAAGTAAGCTACCATGCGGTAAAACTGTGTTATAACTTTGTGCCTATTACCTTCCTAGCATAAACTCCATAAAGTTGCTTGCATGGAGCTTTTTAAACAAGCAGTATAGAATCATAGAATCTTAGGGGTTGGAAGGGACCCCTGGAGATCATCTAGTCCAGCCCCCCTGCCAAAACAGGGTCACCCAGGGCAGGCTGCACAGGCACCCGTCCAAGTGGGTTTTGAAAGTCTCCAGAGAAGGTGACTCCACAACCTCTCTGGGCAGCTTGTTCCAGTGCTCTGCCACCTTCACAGTAAAGACATTTCTCCTCATGCTGAGGTGGAACTTCCTATGTTTTAGCTTATACCCGTTATTCCTTGTCCTATTACTAGGCTTCACTGAAAAAAGCCTGTCCCCTTCCTCTTGCCGCCCACTCATATCTGGACGTCTTGTCCTGTGGCTTGTTTCCAGAACACTGGACGCAGTCTTATGCTTTTCTTGAATCTTCCTTTGCTTATCCCTTTCCCATATTCCTTCAGCCTCCAGTACAACTCAGGGCAGGAGGGATTGATGATACCAAAGATATTCCTAAATTGAATTATTAAGTCAGGATGTCTTGATAGAGTAATATTATCATTCAGTCTTTCTGAGAGTTGTAGTTTTTTGTATCACGCTAACTCTACCAATAACCATTAAGACCTTAATGAAAATCGTACATGTCTAGAACACTAAGACAAATTGAACATAGATTTAATGAAAATACATGAAAAACTGAGGATTTCATGTAGGACAAACTGATTCAAAGTTTAAACCAGAAGCACATAGTAAAACAAGAAGCTCATGGTAGAACAAGAAACTAAAAAATCAGCACCATTATTATGGTGCCTTGGAGTAAAGTATCTATGTACTGTATTATCATTTTTCCTGAAGCAATTTACAGCAGCTTACCTGATAGTATTTACTTATCTCTCTGAAAGAAGCATGTCTGTGGAGTTCTTAACTGAAAAAAGTTATTGAGTTTTTTTTTTCTGAGAAACTTTGATCTTGTGAGCAAATGTGAAAACTTATCTATTATCCCTCCTTTGTTCACAGACTTTACAGACCCCAGGGGAAATTATTTTCTTCATTACATCTTTCATGTTCAAAGTACTCTGTTATCTCAACACAGTTTTCAAAATTAGCTTTTAGTTTAGCACATTACCTGTTTAAGAATATGCTTCAAAACTGTTACGTACACAGGAACTTCTGTAAATACCCTGTAGCTCCTGTTTTGACACAGGGTTTTGGGGAGAAGCATGCATGACCCCATGATTTTACCATTGACCACATAATTTTTTAGAGTAGCCATCACCAGACACATGTACAAGACATACTTCTTTGGTGTTACACTTTATGCATATGTTTTGAAAATTCTTCCTGAAAGCAGCAGTCTTGTCTTTTCTCAGCTTAGATTAATTTTATGCATCTCTTTCTTGACAGAACAACCAACTGCACAGTACATCTGAATTTTCTTGAACTACTTTCAAAAGCATCAGTCCTTTTTAACATTATGCCTTTCACTCTTGCCTTATTACAATGTGCTATTGAAGGTATCTCTCAGACTCAGACTGAGGCTTCAAACTCTTCTTCTCATACCTGTTCTTTCAGTTTCAAAATTACATCACTTCAAAATGTGCAACACAGACATGTGACATAGTGCCAGCAAACCTTTTTTTAGTCTTCCAGTGAAATGGTCTGCAGCAGACAGGAAAGCAAGATGTTGAACCACCTCCAACCCACATCTCATGAATAAAGGAAAGGCCCCAGAGGCAATTTTTCACTGCAAGATGACAGGTTGACTCCTGAATTTAACTCATTAGCCTTGCCCCTTGGGCTGTTTTGCTTCTTCAGATTCCAGCCTGCAGATGGTTTTATTTCCTCTTCTATATTTGAGTAGAGCTGGGACTGACCTTGATTTTGTTCCTCAGGCAGAGCTTGTAACCATTACGATATTTGTCTGGATTGTACTTTATTCTCCCAGGTGAAGAGAACTCTGTGAATAGATAGTCTAGGGGAAAGGTGTTTGTCTTGATTGCTAAACCGATACTACACTTTCCAGGCCTCTACTGTGGAAAATCAAGGGGAACATGTATCTTGATTATTAATCCTGGCCTCACCCAGACTTGAGTCCAAAAGGTTAAGTGTGAAAGGCTTGTCCTCTATTATCAGTTGCCATAAAACATTTTCTCTTTCATTTCTCTATTTTGTGTACTGCCTGTCAAGTTTCATTTTTAAAACTTAATTTGAAAATTTGAGTTTTGTTCTTTAGAATTGACATAGAAAGTAATAAAAAATGCTTTAACTTATTTTAAGAAAGAATTAACTTCCTGTCTTACAGATGTCATTCTTTTACCCTTTTTAATTATAGAAGTACTCAATAAGTAGTGGAGACGGCATCTTAAAAATAACTTCAAGGACATATTTGTTGATAGTCAGAAAAAAAGTTTTATGCCTTTCTTACTTTATCTTCTTTATTGACTGTGTCTTGGGTTAATGTGAAAGGAGCTTTGGATCCCACATAATTGCTTTCACGGCTGAACTGATATTTTTGACGCAGTCTCAGAGCTCTGAATGATGGGAGGTGTTTTGGAAAGCAGCTTAGAGGGAACAAAATATTTGCTTAACATTTTAACATCTCTCAAACGAAGATATACGTGCTTTCCCCTCCTGTCCATTGTGACACATTATCAGTCACTTCCAGGTTTTGAACAAAAACCTGCAAGGACTCTTGCTGTGGTATGGCTGAGATAACAAAAATTCTTCATGTCCTGGTTCCGTGTAAAAAG
>NW_008588121.1:0-1721 GCF_000691845.1 Merops nubicus
CTTCCCGCCGGTTTGTTCTCCGCCATGGGCCGGTCCCGCCGCCGCCACAACTGGAAAGCTCGGTTACAACCGGGCACCGAGCAACCCCCGCCCGCCGCCGAGGCGCTGGAGCTGCCCCTGGAGCTGGGAGGTGCGGCACGGTTCGGTATCGAGGCGTTGTGTTAGTCGCTGCAGGATTTTTTTGGGGGGTTGATGTTAAAGCTACCGTGAAGCTGCTGAGAGTAGCGTTATTGCCCTGTGTTTATCGTGGGGTTATTATGTTTTAATGGGAAGCGTTCAAGTTACTTTAAAATATCTCGTAGGCCTTGCTTGAAGAGCTCTGTTAAGCAATTGCTGCATGTAGGCGATTCTCTATTAAAGTAGTTACTAAAAATACGTTTAACTTTTATTTTCTCAAATGTCACTTTAAAAAAAGAACACGTTTATTATACTATTTTTAGTATATATTTAGTCTTATATACTATTTCTAGTACTCAACCTCCAGTAATACCAATACTTAGTATTAAAAGTGACAGATATCAGGGGGAGGCTGCAGGGTTAACCCAAGACGCACCGTGTCCTGAGCTGTGTCCTGGGCTGTGCTGCTGCCTCCAGACCCTGCAGCGATGAAATAAAAAGGTAAAAATGTCATAGTGTTGTTCCACCAGTTAAGGAAAATCACACTCTCAGCCATAGCGAGTGCAGGGTTCTCAGGCCTTCAGCATCATGGTCTTTGGCCCTTGCTGATGGTGGGGGAGTTTTTTTTTACACTGGGGGTGAGGATTGTGTTTGCTCAGAATGGATAAATCTGGTGTGGTTTGTGATGAGGCTGTTAAGTGCTATGCTGAAAATTATCTGCCTGGCATGGGTGAATAATCAGACACGTGCTTTCAGATGAAACAACGCTGAAGGGAATCGATGCAAGTAATGCCCTGGTCCTGCCAGCCAAAAAAGCAAAGAAGAAAAAAGTAGCGTGTGTTGTGCAACACCAGAAGAAACCCCTGAGCAAGAAACAGAAGAAAAATCTGCAGAAAGTTTTAGAGCAGAAGGAAAAGAAAAAGCAGGTATGTTGCTGCTTGCAGGTAACTCCACCGTGTGACCTGGGTTAAAATGAGAGTTTTAACACCCACGTGTGGAAGAGGTCGGTGTCAGAGTGGCTGCTGGTGTGGAGAACCAGAGGTGAGGCCACTGCTCCGTGCTGCTGGTGAGCAGTGTGGGCATGTGGCTGTCTGGGGAGCCTCCAGGGCATGCAGATGCTGAAGCTCCAAGAGTTTGTTGCAGCAGCGTTGGCCCTCCCTTGGCTGGGCGTTTTGGCAAAGCCATCAGGCTCTTGGGTGTAACTAGTGGGGGAAAACATTCCTCTCCCTCTCAGTGGAGCGGGTGTGGTAGCAACATGGAATTTCTGCATCCTGGTTCCCCTTCTCTCTTTGATCCTGAGCCAGCAGATGCGTGTCGTAGAGAGTATCACTAGCAGAGCAAATAACATTATATTTTAAAAGCACTCTTTGAAACAGATTGTACAAGAAGCTTTGTCCCACTGCAGAATGCAAGGCGGGATAGTAGCACCCCGAACTCTGCTACCGCCAGCCCTTCTGAAATATTGCTTTCCAGCTCTTGTATATTTTCTCTCTGTGAGCAGAGCTTTTCATTGCAGTGATGACAGGTCAAGTCCACACTTCTGTTTCTACTTTAAGCAGGGCTGAAATCTTCATTGGGGAGGATTGACCATGTAGCAGCAGGAC
>NW_008588121.1:1752-11333 GCF_000691845.1 Merops nubicus
TCCCATCAAGATTTGCCAGAGCACACCCTTTGAAACTCAAGCACAAAGCTCGAACTGCAGTTCTTTCCTGGTGGTAGTAAGCACCATTTTTGTTTGCTTTTTCCAAATAGCGAGCTGAGTTGCTGAGCAAGCTGAATGAAGTCCAGGCTTCTGAGGCAGAAATGAAACTTCTCTTCACTACCTCCAAACTGGGTACTGGGGAGCGCATGTATCAGACCAAAAGGTAAAGTGTTATGTGGGAAGAACTGTTCTGGTCTATTGCTGTGCTTGGAAACTTGGCACCCTCCTTACTGTTGTTGTTGGGTTTTGGTTTTGGTGTTTTGGTTTTTTTTCCCTGATTTAGTTTTTTTTTTACTTAATACAGGTTCTTCAGAATGGATAGAGTTAAATCTCTTTTTATCTGATAATATGGTAGTTGTTTTCATGTTTGACTGACGTTCTCTTGATAGGACGTTAAATAACTTGATCTTCGCTTTCATAATGGTTTGACTCAATGATCTTAAAGGTCCTTTCCAACCTAAATGATTCTATGATTCGTTAAGGGTGAGGTGGGTGAAAATAACACCTGCATACTCTTACAAATTCCACTAAACTATGTTTGAGTAAAACCTGGCTTCAGGCTCAGGCAGTGACTTTTGATGATGTGACTTTTCTGGTTTGTGTGGAAGATGTCTGGCGTGAGGTCCTGGAGAATGTTGAGGGAAACAGTTCACGTGCTGATGTTCTGTTGTAGGGTGATACTGGAGCCAGAGGCTGCAGTGCCTGGGAAGATCAGGAGCATCAGCGGTGCAAACAAGAGAAGACACAGCTCGGATTCCGAATCGGAGCCTGAGGAGCCCAGTAGCTCTGAGGAGGAGATGGAAGAGCAGAAACAAGAAACTGCCCAGTCCTCTGCCAGCGATTTGAATAGTGCTGCAAAGCCAGGGGAGGGTGTGGAGGAGGCAGCAGGTAACCAGAAGCCAGCAGGTCCTGGTGCGCCCGTTTGCCGGGCAGCCTCCAGCAAAGCACCCCACAAGCCTGCAGTTTTTGTTCCAGTGGACAGGACTCCTGAGGTTCAGGTGAGGCTGTGGGCAGGGAAGTGCTTATCAGGGGAGTCAGAAATTATGGTGTATTCCATCAGATTAGGTCACTGCAGACACTGCAGCGTTGTCTTGCATCTCTCCTGGGTGCTGAGTGGCAGCAGGTCCTTGTTCTGGCAAGTTGTGCACTCACATGTCTCAGCTCTGGCCTGCCTAATGTAGCAGAAGGGGAACCAGTTTTGCTTTAGGTTCTAAGCATTTGTCTCTAGTATTAAATGCAGACTGTATTAGCATTCTTTTATAATTCTTCACTGGAAAATCTTGTGAAGTCACTTACAGCTCTCCACTGTGCCGTGTCTTAGGCAGGGTGGTGTTACTCCATCTCCTGTAAGTAGGGCATTCTGAGGGCATGGGAAGAGCTTGGCATCTGTCTGAACAGATGAGACAGGGTTGTGAAATTAATTTTGCCTAGAAGTGCTATATTAATAAATTCCAGGGACTGTGAAGTTTCACAAATTAAAGTGCAGGGCTTGCCAGCTGCTCTCTGGGAAGCTGTTTGATGACTCGGGTTTTTGGACATCGTGGTGTGGTATGAGCTGGTTTTGAGCTGCCAACCTTCCAGAATTCCTTTTTGTAGGTTTGATCATCCGAGGAATGTAACAGTTTTCAATCGTGGGGAAAACAAAAAGGGAGTGAGACACAAATGGTGCAACTAAAATACGTGTTTTGTATTATTTAGGAAGCAAGACTAAAGCTTCCAATCCTTGCCGAAGAGCAAGTCATCATGGAAGCCATCAGTGAGAATCCCATTGTCATCATTTGTGGAGAGACAGGAAGTGGTAAAACCACTCAAGTACCTCAGTTTCTCTATGAAGCTGGCTATGCCAGGTATGAGTCTTCTTTTATATGGAGCAAATGTAATTAGAAAAATTAAAATTCAAATGTAATTAGAAAAATTAAAGCTGAGATCAGTCACTTCTGATTTTGTTTCTTCTGATATGTCTGAACTAAACCTGGTCTTCTTTGTGCAGTGGTAGTGGCCATGTTCAATGGACTTTTAAAAAATCTGAAGGGAATAAGAGTAACTTGCAAAACTCTCTCCATGTAAGCAATCTTTTGAAACTTCTAGTGTAAAAATTTCCTTCAGAGCCACTGGCCTGTTTTTCACAGTGGGCCTTTGTCACCTCCCTGTCTTGTGTAGTTTAATCTCTGCTTAGAGGTGTGGGTTTTTTTTTGTTTTTTTTTTTTTACCTTGGCAAGCAAATGTGCCTATTTCTTAAGAACATCTTTGAAAATAGCAGTGTCTCCTCTGGTGCTGTGGTAACACTTACAAGCTTGGGCACCTTGTAAGATGCTTCTTGTGAGCTGCATCAGGGTGCATCCAGCTTCTCTGCTGCTGCTGCCCCAGCCTGAGTTTCTTCTGAAATGGACCCCATTGCCAGAAGGCTGTGCAGGAGCACTGGAGTTCAGTGAGCTGGAATTACAGAGACAGCTTTTGGGGAAAAAATTCCTGTGATACATGCATCTTCAGGTCAATACACATGTAATAGAAGGGTAATCCCAAAGCCTCCTTTCTCTTCTAACTATAAGTGATTCTGTGTGAGTGGTGCTGCTTAATTTAGAACCATTGTGCAGAAACCCTGTTGTCACCTTTCTAAGTGTTACTCTCCTTCAAACTAGCAGCTGAACAAGCTCTCCATTTCTTCCCTTCCCATTAGTTCAAACTGTGCTATCGGGATCACGGAGCCTCGGCGTGTGGCTGCAGTGTCCATGTCGCAGCGAGTCGCTAAGGAAATGAACTTGTCACACAGGTGAGGAGGAAAGGAGACATTGCTGGGAAGACAACACTGAGATGTTCTGTGGACGTTGTAGACTGAAATCAAGACTAAGATGTTGCTTGTTTGGTCTTTGGCAAAGAACCGTGGGAGAGTTACATATAAACTCCTCTGTGGAGTTGTCTGGAAGAACAAAATGTATGCAGATTTGTCACTACTAATGATTCTAAGTTACTTTTTAGAAAGAGCTTTATGGAGATGGTGTGTGGAAGGTGGTCCTAGTTTGTCTCCATATGAGAGCATCTCTTAACAGTGAATTAATTCAGAGTGATATTGCTGTATATCCCAGCTTCTAGCACTGTGGGGAGTTTTTTGTCTTGTCTTGGCATCAAGCCTTAATTTAGTTAGGGTGAGGGTTGTCTCCTAGTCTGAATGTGATTTTTCTTTCTCCCTGTGTTTTTTTCTTGTGGCTACCCTGGTGTTTTCTCACAGAGTGGTTTCGTATCAAATCCGATACGAAGGCAATGTTACAGATGAAACACGAATCAAGTTCATGACGGATGGTGTGCTGCTGAAAGAAATTCAGAAGGTAACTTGCTGTCTTCAGTGTTCTAAAAAGGAAAGTATTTTGTATAGCTAGGAAGAGAAGCCAGTTGCCCTGCGTGGATTGGTCACCAGCCCTTCAAAACAAAATCCCTTTCAGCACTGAAGATATATTTCATCTCAACCTTTTATATTCCTACCCAAGTCCCTAAATGTTAGGTTCTCTTGCTGTCTAAAATGAGAGCAAGGAAGAGTCTCTTGGGAACTGGGCTGTTTCCTGTAGGGTGAACTCGTTAAACTGTGCTCACCCATGTGGGAGAGGCTACAGCCATGAGGGTCAGTATTAGTGAGCCATGACTTGTCTTGACTTAAAGGCAGCTTCAAGTGATGCTTTGTGTGGTGAAATCTCTCTCTCTTCTCAGGACTTTATGCTTTCAAAGTACAAAGTCATTATTATTGATGAAGCCCACGAGAGGAGTATGTACACGGATATCCTGATAGGCCTCTTGTCTCGCATCGTGCCTCTCCGTAAAAAGGTAAGAGAAGCAGCTCTGCTGTGTTACACAGGTGTGCTGGGGAGGGGGTGCTAGACCTGACGAGCCCCTGTGGGAGGAGGACCTCTGAAGCTGATGGAGATCTGAAGGAAATAACGCTCAGGTAAGGTATTTGTCTTTCCATATGATGGAAGAAGCACAGAGCCTACAAAAAGGGAAAAAATAACATGTATCAGTACCAGCAGATAACTTTTCAGGCAATAACCAACTATTTCTGGATTTACTGTGCCGTGAGACATGTGAATAATTAAAATCATCAGCCTGTTAGAGAGCAAGAGCAGTTCCTGTTGTGCTGGAATAAGCCACTAACAGCAAAGGAGATGTTTTGAGACTGGCATCATGAAGTGGTTGGTCCTGACTGATAATTGGAGGCTGGTGGACTTGGGGCCAGTTCTTGGCATGGACAGAGGAGTGTTTTAGAGGCGGGACACTGTCAGCATCAGGACTGTCAGTGTGGGGATTTGTGTATTTTAGGACCTGGTGCCTTTGAGGCCGAGTGTATTCTTCCGACACGGTGTTTTTGTTATCTCAGATTCTGCGTGTTTTGGTGCAGAAACTCGTTTCCTCTCCTGCTCATAGCTGTGGCTTTGTGTGCTGTGTGGCTTGCCTGCTGCCTGCTTCCAGGCACAGAATAACCCGTTTGTGTCCCTGCAGAAGGGGCTGCCCCTGAAGCTCATCGTCATGTCGGCCACCCTGCGCGTCGAGGATTTCACCGATAACAAGAGGCTGTTCCCCGTGACCCCTCCTGTCATTCAGGTACCGTTCTGCTCCCCGGGGCCTGCGTCAGGTGGAAGGGCTGACATACACTGAGGGTTTCCTTGAGAATGAATTCAAAAAAAGGGGAAGTCTAATCTCTGGTTGGTGCTGAAATCTTTCATATACCAATTTAAAAATAGTGATTTTGCTTAGACTATTGTTTCTTTTGGGACTGTGGTATTTTCTTTTCTACTTTTATCAGAAAACTGCCCTAGCAGAATCTGATTATCTGGAAAAACTAAGTTCAGGGAAAATAGAAAGCACCAATCTGAGCTGATGATCTGAAAGAGGAAAAAGTTTTGGTTTCTGGCTTGACTGTGTGGTGTTCAGGGTAGGCAGCACTGATAACCCCTGTGGGTACAGTGTTTAGTAGGTTACCAAACCCAACAGCTGAACAGAGATACAGGGTGGGCTTTTCTTGTTCTCCCATGAAAGCTGTAACGGTTGTGCTGGAGTTTCGACAGCAAGCAAACCCTTTGTGTCTCCTCTCTAGGTAGATGCAAGGCAGTTCCCTGTAACTGTTCATTTTAACAAGAAAACCCCCCTAGATGACTACAGTGGGGAGTGCTTCAGAAAGGTGTGTAAAATCCATCGAATGCTGCCCTCAGGTAAGGTCACTGCTGAGGACCTCTCAAATTCTTTACACTGAACAGTCTGAAGTTTTCTGGTTGTGTTGTTTGTTTTTTTTTTAGGGGGCAGATTTCCATTGTCTTTTTTGTTTTGGGGTGAGGTGGATTTTTTCAAGTTTTTTCAAGTTGAACATGGGTCTGCAGTGGTGTGTTGTGTGTTTTTATTTAGAGGGTTTTCCATGTGAAAATTACCATTCAGTGAAATCATAGTTACACTGGCATGCTTCTCAAGGGAGTAGTAGAAGCCCAATGCAGTCAGGCACCCTATTCCTCCTTGTTACTTCACAGTATGTTCAACCTGTCTTTTCTTAAGAATGAGCTCTGAAGCTTTCCAAGGTGAAATACCCATGCAGATGTTGAGTGATTTCTTCTCTTGCAGGTGGGATTTTGGTGTTTTTAACGGGCCAGGCAGAAGTTCATTCTCTGTGTAGAAGGCTGAGGAAAGCCTTTCCTTTCCACAAAAACACCACCACAGGTAATGCTATAGAATAAAGGCCTGTTAAACCTTGAACTTATCCCACTGAGAAGTGAGCTTGCTTTGCACCTGGAAATAAGTGCTTTTATGTAAAAAACAGAACAAAAACAAGGCTGGGAAAGGGCTCGTTGTGGGTGATTTTGGTGACCAGTTGTGAAGTTTGTGCTGGTTTTGATTTTGTGGAGAAGGTTGATGTGTATGATCTGTTCCAGTTCCCCAGAATCCACTGCATTTCTTCACTTACTCTCTTGCTTGGGAATTTAAGTGGAAATGCTGCTGGTTGTTTTTGGCTGTTTATTTTCAGGATAGTGGAATTCCCCAAGATGACTTTAGGAAGTCAAATTCTAATACAGCTCAGCTAATTGTCTCCTAAACCTCCAGGCCTGCAGTTGCTGTGTGTGCTGCTGTTGATCCTCTGTATGGTTCCTAAATAGAATTAAAATGTCAAACTTGTGTGTCATCCCTGTCCCTGCTGCCTTCAGTGGGACTGTTTGCTGCTTTCACACTTCAACACTTTCTGAATCCCCAGAAAGATGGGAGTGGGACCAGTCTCTCCCTGTGACCTTTTCAGAGAGGAAGGCATGCTCAGCTAACAGTAATCCCCCTGGCTGTTTTCATAGGAGGAGGTGATGACAAAGAGGACTCGGTGGAAGAAATCAGGAGATTTAAGAAATCAAGGAAGCGGAAGAAAGTCATGGTAATGTGTGATGGGTAGAGTTCCTCCAAGGGACAGGAAGGAGCAGGTACCTCCCTGCAGAGCAGTGCTGCTGTGTAGCTGTTTCTCACCAGCCTGTTTTAGGCTTACATGATGCCTTGTAGCCAACATATGTCCCCTCAGGTAATGCAGTCATACTGCCTACACTGATAACTGCTGTGGTTGGAGCAGCACGCTGCTAAAATGCATCCCTGGGCATTATGGCTGAGAGATTGATTTCAGCCAAGTATTGACCATTGAGAGTTTAATGGAAGGGCTTCCAGACTTGCTGGCTCCAGGGCTGCTGCTCCTCTCACCGTTCATTACCCAGAGTTGGGACTGATGTGTTTGTGAAGAAGGGTAGTGTTTGGCTTCCACCCAAGTCCTACAGGTTCTTTGTTAGTGAGAGATCTTGATGTTAGAGATACACTGCCTGCTGACACTGGATCCTGGAAGCTGAACAGGCCTCAAGTAAAGAAATTTTACCCTTTCCTGCTGTCCTCCAAGTGAAGAAGCTTGGCTCGGCACAAAATGCCTGTTAAAGTACTTGGGTTATTCCCCCTGAGTCTCACAGTTACCAAACACTGAACCTTGGCCTTAAGAGAAAGGAAATCTCTCGGTCCCTGTCACTTTTAGGTCAACCAATGTTTGGAGTAAGTGCTTGGCTTTGCTTTCAAAGTGACAAAAAGTGCTGCTTGTGTGTCTCCCCCCTTAATATTCTGGTTATCTTTCCTGTCTTTTGTAGACACTCCCCAAAATCGATCTGGACAATTACTCTGTTGTACCAGTGGATGAAGGAGATGAAGACAGAGACGCTGAAACTGATGATGATGATATTGCAGGGTCTGATACTGACCTTGATTTAGGAGATGGACACTCAGAAGAAGGTTTGGCACTTGTGAATGAAAAATCCTTATCTTTTGTGACATGTGCAACATAAGCTAGTTGTCCTTTGCCAGACTGGTGTGGGAACACAGCAGACTTGTATCATGGGAAAGCTGCTAAGATTTTCCAGCTTCAGCTTCGTACCAAATAGCTTACTGGTTTTAAATGAAGTGGTGTTGGGAAGATGCTGCTGGGACTAGGACTGGAAGCTGACTTGCTGTGTATTTAACAGTGTTGGTTTGATTCCTCACAGATGAGAAACCTGATTCGTCCCTCCCACTCTATGTGCTCCCACTCTATTCTTTGCTAGCACCAGAGAAACAAGCAAAGGTAAAGGATTTATTGTCACAATGAGTAAATGATCCTTATAGAGATGTGTGATCATTGTCTCAAGTCACATGTGTTTTGAGAGTTAAAATTTCCATCTCAGACTATCTGCCAGTGGACAGACTTGAATGACCCAATGGGCAAGTTGGAGTGGGATTGGAGCAGGCTTTGCTTGGGCTGGGACCTCCCTGATATGCCAGTTCAGCGGGTTGGGAGAGGTGAAAAGTGACAGTTCCTGCAGCATGTTAAAGCTAGTCATGGCTCCTGGGTACACTGGGATCCTTCTGCCAACAGGCAGTTAGTATAAATTCTTGCATTCCCTCCTGGGCTTTGGAGGTGGCACCAGTGTGTCTAAATGTGACTCAACACTGGTGTCTGCTCCACCTGAATCCCCTGTGGGTGTTCCTGAGGGATTAACTGAGCTGGGCAGAGAGTTGCAGAGCTGTAGGCTAAGAGTTAAGTCTTGGATCTCACTTTTGGGTACCACCTGAAGTGCCATAGGCATTGTCATCCCTTTGCAACCCATCTGAGTTGGCTGCCTGTCTTTCCTCCATTGGAGGCAGTGCCTTTCAGGTGCCCATCTATTTCTTGTAGGTGTTCAGGGCTCCTCCTCCTGGGACGAGACTGTGTGTTGTGGCCACCAACGTGGCGGAAACGTCGCTTACCATCCCAGGCATCAAATATGTGGTTGACTGTGGAAAGGTCAAGAAACGTTTCTACGACAAAATCACTGGGGTTTCCTCCTTCAGAGTCACCTGGATATCTCAGGCCTCAGCTAACCAGCGGGCAGGTCGGGCTGGCCGCACGGAACCGGGGCACTGCTACAGGTCAGCTGCCTGCTGGGGACAGGGTCAGCAGAAACAAAAAGCCAGACGAGTGTCCATGTGGATCTGACAGCTTCTCTCATCACGCTGCCTGTTTCACAAGGATGTAGTTAGTGCTGCTTGAAGCATTTTGGGTTTGTCCGCTCTTCATACAGGAGAGCTGAAGCCAAATGGGGACTGTCACTGTTGGTTTGCCAGTTTGGTCTCTCAGGGGCCTTTCTCTTGCTGAAAACCCCTTCCTTTAGTGGCCATATTAGCATGGATTCCACGCCAGGCCAACTCAACTTTTTGTGGATAGGGTGATATGCCCCAGTCATGTAAATCATTCCATAGTTATATAAATAGTACCCATAGCTGCCTTTTTTAAGATCCCTTGCCAATTTTTCACACCTATCTTTTGAGTTAAGATTTCTTTTAAGTCTCTAATCATTGCTTCTGGTCCCACTAGGTTATACTCTTCAGCAGTTTTCATGGACTTTGAGAAATTTTCTCCTCCAGAAATAACAAACCGACCAGTAGAAGACTTGATTCTGCAAATGAAGGCATTAAACATAGAAAAGGTGAGGAGTAACTTTGTTTTGTACTAAGTGCTCATTGAAGTGGTTGCCCCTAGAAGCCAGAAGCAAACACAAATGTCTTTTATCATCATCACTTGAGGCTGTGCCTTGTGTTAGAGATAAGGATCCTGGGCCTCGGTTCTGGTTCTGCAAATGGCAGAAGCTGCTATGGTTTCCCTCGGGCCTCAACTGATATGTTTGTTCTGGTCATTGAAGCTTTCTTAAATTCTTAGTAGTGAAAAAAACCTTGTCCAAACAGGGGTTGTGTTTTGGAGATAGCTGAGCCCTTTCAGAAAGCACAGTACTTCAAGTTAGACCTTAAAGCAGCCTGCCCTGGGCGGTGCCTGGGGTCAGGGGCAGCTAAGGGTGATGCTGGTATTCCTGTGCCTCATGTTTTTGTTCTCAGCGTTTCCTCCCATTATATGTCCTTTCCTCTTGCTCTTGGCAAACGTCCTGGATGTTTTTCTTCAGTACATGTAACCAGAGGGGAGGGGTTTGCTCCTTTCCAGGACTTAGTACTGCATTTGGATTCAGCTTTTCAGC
>NW_008588121.1:11364-11751 GCF_000691845.1 Merops nubicus
TGTGTCAATGACATACTGAGAGGCACTTTCTCTTGGTGTCTGTAGGTGGTCAACTTCCCATTCCCAACACCACCTCCAGCAGAAGCACTTGCAGCAGCAGAGGAGGTGCTGGTAGCCCTGGGTGCCTTGAAGGAACCTCCTAAGACTGGAAGGTAATGTCTGTGGTCCTCCACAAATCTGCTCTTTGCACCACTGCTCAGCCTCTGCTGTCGAGGCAGTGGGCAGTATTCTCATAGAATCATAGTATCATTTAGGTTGGAAAAGACCTTTAAGATCAAGTCCAACCATTAACCCAGCACTACTGAGTCCACCACTAAACTGTGTCCCTCAGCACGACATCCACACAGCTTTTAAATACCTCCAGGGACGGGGACTCCACCACAGCCA
>NW_008588121.1:11972-18374 GCF_000691845.1 Merops nubicus
TAGGAGCGTGCCACGCAGGGCAGGTGGGAGCTGCATGAGGGAGAGGAATCTTTCCCCAGCCTTTGGGACCAGCACATGGCAAAAGCTGAGGAAAACACGTCAAACTAATTGCAGTGTCAAACCCAGAAACACAAACTTGTTCTGGTGCAGCAGTTACTGCATTACGTGACTTTCCTCTTCCTCCCCCAGGCTGAAGCAGCAGCTGGCAGCAAAGCTGAGCTGCCCTATTAGTCCCCTGGGCAGAATAATGGCCACTTTTCCCGTAGCCCCCCGCTACGCGAAGATGCTGGCGCTGAGCCGGCAGCACGACTGCCTGCCCTACACCATCACCATCGTGGCTGCAATGACCGTCCGGGAGCTTTTCGAAGAGTTTGACAGGCGAGTGAGTTCACCTGGCAGCCTCTCTGCAGGACGTGTCACCTGCTCACAGCTGGTGCCTCTGGTACATCGAGGTCCCCCTGCACGTCAGCACAACTCACTGAGGCTGTGTTGTGTTTCTTTCAGGCCGGCAGTGAGTGAGGAGGAGACGGCGAAACTGAAGGAGAAGAAAGGAAGACTCTTACAGATGCAAAAGATCTGGGCTGGGCAGGGGCCGATGCAGAAGCTTGGCGACCTCATGGTGATGTTAGGTATTGCAGGCAGCAGCTTCCCACTGCTCTTAACTTCCATTCTGTTCTCCTCCCCACCACCCTGAGCTCTCGGCTTTATACAACCGAGGGCATCCTCGTGTGGGAGCACTAAGCCCAGCAGAACGTTTTCCAGGCTGTTCCCTGGGCAGCCTGGCAGCACCCCCTGCTCACAGTGAGCGGGAGCTGTGATATGCACGTGCTGACCGTGGCAGTCCTGACCCCGTTGGTGTAGCTGGGAGAGCTGAGTGGCTGAGTCCTCTCCTCTGCCTGTTCCCTGCAGGGGCAGTGGGGGCCTGTGAGTACGCCGGGTGCACCCGCAAGTTCTGCGAAGAGAACGGGCTGCGGTACAAAGCCGTGCTGGAAATCAGGCGCTTGAGAGGGCAGCTGACAACGGCAGGTGAGGGGGGTTGGAGAGGAATTGCCATGTTGGTTCTCCTTCAGGGGTTGACAATTTAACTGGGCTGTTTGTTGCAACCTTTTCTGCCCTACTGAATCTTAACTCACCTTTTTCCCCCTGCAGTGAACTCTGTCTGCAGTGATGCTGGTCTTTATGTCGATCCAAAGATGAAACCCCCAACAGAAGCTCAAGCAACTTACTTGAGACAGATTGTGCTGGCAGGGCTGGGGGATCACCTTGCTCGAAGGGTTCAGGCAGAAGAGCTCTTGGATGACAAGTGGAAAAATGCCTACAAGGTAAACAGCTTGATTTGTGTGAATTCCCCTTCCCCTGTGTGGCAGAATGACACTTCTGGGTGAAGCCAGGGCTTCTGGCTGGATACAGCATTGGGGCTGTATGTGATGGCTTTCTACCTCACCCCAAAGAATTTAAGTTCCCCATGTTGCAATTTCCCAGTCCTCACATAGGAATTGTTACAAAAGAACTAAGTAGCAGCATTAGTCCATCTTACAAAGCGCTTAATGTCTCTGGAGAAGGTGAAGCAGAAAATTGTAGGGTTATTAGAAACCTCCATCACTTAAGGAAACCATATAAATGTGCATCTGAGGGAGACTGAAATTAGATACATTATGAAATTGGATTGCCAGTAGCTGCTCTTACTCTGCTTCCATCTTCTGTGCTTTCTTAAAGACTGCTCTCCTGGACGACCCAGTGTTCATCCATCCAAGCTCAGTCCTCTTCAAACAGCTCCCGGAGTTTGTGGTGTATCAAGAAATCATTGAAACTACAAAACTGTATATGAAAGGTGAGGCTGCTGCAGCCCCTGCTTGTTCTGCAGGGCTGGGGAGGAGTTCAGAAATGCCTTGGCAGGATGTACCCCTCGCTGCAGTGACTGAGCACTCTCCTTACAGAGTGGTTGTGCCTCCTGGGATTTGGATCCTTAACGTTTTCTAGATCTGGATCAGGACTAAAATTTATCTAGTTTATTCTTTGCCTAGCAGAAGCAGCTGGAGCAAAGCTCAGCTTATGAAGTGGCTGCTCAGCACCAGCCCTGTCAGCAGTAGCTCCCTGTTGTTGGTCCTGACCGTGCACTGTGCTCGTGGCACTGCCGGTGAGAGGCAGCCTGTGGCAGCACCCCTGCACTGATACGTGTTGTTCTCTTCCCAAGGTGTGTCTGCAGTCGAACCCGAGTGGATTCCTGCCCTGTTGCCACCGTACTGCCACTTTGGGAAGCCTCTGGAAAATCCTCCTCCCTCTTACTGCCCCGAAACGGGCCGAATTCGATGTCACAGACCAAGTGTCTTTTGTAAGTGTCTTGAAAAGTGTCACCGAGTGGTTCTGTCCAAGAGCTACTCTGTGGTTCTTGTCATGCTGCTTTTAACAAGACTGTCAGCAGACCAGAAAGGTCAGGCTGAGCTTAAACTGTTCAAACAGTCTGTCGGTGGTTGGAGTAGCTCTGAGGGTTTTCTAGCATTTAAATATCAGCGTCTTCCCACCAGCATGAGCATTTCATGCCCATCTGCTCCCCCTGTGAAGGAGCAATGCTGGCTGGGTGGCAGCAGTGTCCTCTCCACTTAGCACCAGTGTTGTCACATCCCCTCAGAAATGTGCCCTCCTCTTCAAGGGTTGAGGCTCAGTGTGATCTGCCTTTCCAGATCGAGTGAGCTGGCAGCTCCCTGCTGTGGAAGTTGATTACCCAGAAGGTCTTGATCGCTACAAATACTTTGCCAGGTTCCTGCTTGAAGGAAAGGTGAGTGTGTTCCAGCTGCATTAATTTCTTAATGTTATCAGTAAGTTTTTAGCCCAGTTTTTGGAGGAAACGAGCCTTGTGTTTTCTTTGTGTGTGTGGCTATTCGTCATAACTTATTGGTGGCTGGAGGAGTTACTGCAGATGGTGGCGAAGATATCTTTAAATTACAAAACAGCATGCAAATCAGCATTTGGGTGAAAGAGACCCCCAAATTTATTCCTGTTTTGCAAAGGGGAAACAAAGCTGTAGCTTGTGTCATTTTTCTGAGACACAAGAGTCATCTGGCAAGCCAGTCAGGACAAGGTTGGTATAGGGACATGGATGGGAATTTTTACTAGTCCAGGTTCATTGGTGGTTGTTTGCACAGAACAGTTAATTTACCTTGTTCATTATACACTTGTTCTAACAAATCTTCCAGGTAATTGAAAAGTTGAGTTCTTACAGCCGGTGTCTGCTGTCCAGTCCCCTCATAATGCTGAAGACATGGTCCAAGTAAGTTGTTAAAAACAAACTCAAGTTTGTCATCTCTGCTGAACACTTAACTTCCTTTCAAATAAAAAAAATTCAATGCTGGGAAGGCTGTTCTAGATAGTGATCTTAGCAGCAGGGAGAGGAAAAATTAGTTTTCTTATCACGAAAAATTGTGCCTTGAGAGCTGGGTGATTGTGAGGGCAGCGTGGGAGAACAGATGCTACCTGCTGGTCACACTGACCTCTGCAGGCTGCTTCCTGCAGAGAAATCACACCTTAGAACCTGAGAGATGAGCTCTACTACTTCCCCTGGTTTTTTTGTGTGTTTTTTTTTGTTTTTTTTTTTTTTTAAGTTGGGCCAATTATTTTGTCATTATTTCTTTTTCAAAAACCTGTTTCTAACAGGCAATGTCTTTCTCATGGTTTTGGTGACATTTATAGAACTGGGGTCCTCCAGAGGGCTGTCAGCTATTGCTTCCCTCACCATCCCAGCAGTGCCCTCTCTTGTATTGCAAAATAAGCTTTCAGTCGTGTGGGAGTTTGAATGCAGAACAGTAAGCTGGATGATCTCACACTTGGCTGAACTGTGCTAATGAACGTTGTTTTGTTGCACCATTTTATTTTGAACTGATACAGACTTCAGCCCAGGACAGAATCCCTCCTGCAGGCTTTAGTTGCAGAAAACTGTGATAATCGTGATGCTTTACTGGCTGCGTGGAAGAAAAACCCTAAATGTAAGTGTTCTGCTTGCTTGATTACATTCTATCAGGGCTGACTTTGTAGTTCCTCAAGCACTGCTGAATTATAATTCAAAAAATTTGATCATTTCACTTGATAAGTTCCATATTTGCTGTTTTCTTACCAGAAACAGCAATGCTCTGTTTGGTTCTTGTGAAGAACTAGACTTCTCTGTACTTTAGAAAGCAACATTTCTTTGTATTTTAGTAATGTTTTTCCTGTAGTTTTAACCATTTCTAAGTTAAAATGATTTGGGCTTTTGAAAAATTAGACTGTGATTGTACATAGTGGATGCGGGAAGGATATTTTTTTTTTCCAGGTAAAAGAGCTTTTATTCAATGTTAGAGTACCAGATAACGAGCTCTTTATAGAAGCAGCAGTGAAGTGATGGCCTTGACAGTAATTCTCCCACACGTGCAGGTGTCCAGGCTCCAGCCCTGAGCCCGTGCTGGGAAGCAGCTGCTCAGGCTGTGGGCAGGGTGACACCGCAGCGGAGCTGCTCCAGTCCCCGGCTCCATAGCTGTGTAACCACTGCTCTCTTTCACTCCAGATCTCCTCACAGCCTATTGCCAGTGGATCCCCGAGGCCATGCATGAAGAAGTAGCCAAGAACTGGCCACCTGTAGCACTGTGAAGTGCTTGACACTGTTCTCGCTCCAAGATCTTTTGAGAGCCTGGGTTTCCTTGGACATCTGCTGACACAGACGGACTCGCTGCTAGCGGAACCTTTTTGTAAGGGAACTGAGGGCTGTTGTGGTTTTCTGTGGAGCCCTCTGTGCCCCCAAAAGCTCTACCAGCTGTTTTGCTTGGTAGTTTGTAATATTAACATTTGGATAATTTTATCCATTGTATTTTACAAATTGGGTTTTTCATCTGAAGTTTCTTTGGACTATATTAGTCATATGGACTATAATAAATATGTACAATTCTTGATTTGGGTGGTGGATGTTTTCAGTGCAGGCACTGCCATAAGCAGAATTCCAGACCTTTGTGGACCCTTCTTCATGTGTGACTGCAGATCCGAGTGCAGACTGAGCCTCTGGTCCTGGTGGTGGCTTGACCCTGGCCAGCAGCACACAGCCACTTGCTCACTCCCTGTCCCTCTGGCACACCAGGAAGTGCAGAAGTGAGAGAGCTTGTGGGCTGAGATAAGGATAGTTTAATTAGCAAAGGGAAGATGATGATGAAGAAAACAAATCCAAATGACACAAAGGTGATTGCTCACCTCCTCCCCCAGTATGACCAGCTGGTCTCTGAGTATATCACATGGCACATGCTGTCCCTTTGGCCAGCTCAGGTCAGCTGCCCTGGTTGTGTGTCCCCTCCCAGCATCCTGGCCACCCCCAGCCTACTCCTGAGGGAGGCAGAGGGGAGGGAAAAGAAGAGAAAGCCTTGACCTGTGCTGTCCCCCAGGGTTTGCCACTACTGTTGGCGCAGGAGCACCAGGCTCCACGCACCCTGTGTTCAATGGAAATGCAGCAGATTTTAGGAAACGGGGCAAACTTTAACCATGTCATTTTGCAGCAAGAAATCTTGGGTGTGCCACCAGAAAATGCATGACTTGACTTTACCTTCCCTTTTACCCACTCTTTTTCCTTTGTGGGAAGCCCTGAGCTGGTGCTGTGTTGGTTTGCTGTGGCGTGGGCAGTGACCCTCCTGCCCCGTGCTCTGGAGGAGGCGGCAGGATTCCTGCTCCCCCGCGCTGCGGGGGCTGAGACCAGGACACAAGCAGCTGTCAAAAATAGCAGTGCTGAGGAAGCATCAGCTTTTGTTTTCAAACCAGAGGGAAAATTGCCCCTTGTAGCTGTGTGTTTATAAGGTAGATGCTGTCATGCTTAGCACTGGCCAAAGCCACGAGCGTGCTGGAGCTCCTGCCCAGGCTCATTTCTCTGCAAGAACTGCAGTGGGAGTTATCAAACTGCTCTGTGCTTACAGGAGGGAAGGAAAAAAAGGAGAATATTGAATCTATTTATAAATTATGTCTCTGTTGTGAAACAGGGCAAGAGAAAGCAAGTTTGAGAACATCCCCTACACTTGAGATTTTTTTCCTGAGTGGATGTGGAGAGAGAGGAGCTAAATTCTGGTCTCTGGGACCTGTGAGAAGGGCTCAAAGCTGCACCGGGGGAGGTTCAGGTTTGACATTTGGAGGCACGTCTTTAGGGGAGGGTACTCAAACTTTGGAACAGGCTTCCCCAGGAGGTGGTCAATGTCCTGAGCCAGGTGGTGCTGAAGAAACAGTTGGACAATGCCTTTAACGTGCTTTAAATTCTGAAGTTAGATTAGGTAGGTCGGACCGGGTGATCGGTGTAGTCGCTTCCAACTAACCAAGACCAACTAGTCTGTTCCGTGCTATGAAGAGGAGAGGGGCAAAAAAAAAAGAATTTAGAAAAAGTGGAGATGCCGGGGATTGAACCCGGGG
>NW_008588122.1:0-11200 GCF_000691845.1 Merops nubicus
TTGGATTTAAAGGAGTTTCCTGTTGGCTTTTTTTTTCTTGTCCTGTTTAGAGCAAAGGTTCAGGTTTCAAAGGTTCAGGACTGCTTCTCAGTAGGGACCTTACACCCTCGTGTCTATCTAGTCTCTTTGAAGCTATTAGCCTCTTGTCCTTGCCTCCACTTCTCCATGAAGGGATGCACTTTGTGGGCAATTCCTCCCACATCTCTTGTAACAGCAAGGCCCTTGAAAGAAGAAAATTTGTATCTTTTCCACAACGTTGAACTAAATCTGAATTTTTGCTAGACCATGAATGCAGAGGCATCTGCATTTTTCTCTAGCCTGCTTATACAGCTAAAGCTGTCAGATCAGAGGTGTGTTTCTGGCTCGGTAGCCATGGGCTGTGTGTTTTAGCAGGACTCCTCATGGGTCTGTGCCTGCTGCAAGCTGCTGGGAGGGCTTGCCTCCTTCACTGCTGCCTGTGCCTTTGGCACAATGTGCTTGGGGACCTCTGCCCCAGGTTATTAAGCTCCTTTCAAGTACAGCTCAGGCAGCATCAGTATCATCAGCTCGTAACACATTAAATTTATAAAGCTACCATATGGAGCTGGTTTCATGCTCTTGGTAAGCATGACTGCTCTGGTTGAAGCATCACAAAGCAATGTTGCTTTAGGAAGCGTAGTCCCTCAGACACCAAGGGCTCTGAGACATCCCTCCAGGCACTTAATTTGTCTCAGGGTTGAGAAAGGGTTTATCTTTAAGATGTGTTGTCCAGCGTGCCCCTGCTTTGAAGTGTCTGTGGCTGAGAGGAGCTGAAAAAGATGTGCTCCTCCTCTTTTGTAACGTAGCTTGAAGGTGGGCCTGGAGGATACTGCTGTGGTTATTAGAGAAAAAAAAAGAAAAAGTAAAAAGCCTGATAAGTGGACTGCAAAATATATTTCCATAAGAAGAATGTGTATTAAAACAATGCATACAATAACTATCCTTGCAGAGGATGAGTTGGAGATCACAGAGTCATTAAAGTTGGAAAAGACCTCTAAGATCATCAAGTCCAACCATCAACCCAACACTACCACGACCACTAAACCATGTCCTGAAGTACCACATCTACATGTTATTTGAACCCCTCCAGGGATGGGGACTCCACCACCTCCCTGGGCTCCCTGCTCCAATGCCTCACCACTGTGGCAGGAAATTATTCCAGATATCCAATCAGAGCCTCCCCTGTCGCAGTGTAAGCCCATTGCCTCTTCTCCTGTTGCTAGCTACTTGGGAGAAGAGACCAACACCTGTCTCACATCAGCCTCCTTGCAGGGAGTTGTAGAACATGCAATAAGGTCTCCCTTCAGATGTTGATTATTCCCCCTCCATCAGAATGCCATATGATATTAGTTCTACTTTCTGCTATTTCAGGTTTTTTTCTTAGCAATATCTTATGATAAACTGTAGGTTTTTAGCTGCCTGAAGGACAATGGCAAGCTCCATAAAAGGGACTTAAAAAGCACCTTTATTTGACCAGGCTCTGCAACTGGAGGACACGAGGTGTTCAGGTCCATAGAGACTGCTGTTTCTTACCCGTTATGCGTTACAGATCTGGAGATGATACTTCTTGTCTGTTGTCAGAAGCTCTCTCATGCATTATTTGTCAAACAGTATGTGAACACTTCAACCTTTTTATGATAATTGATAGCGGTTAGAATACAAGATTACAAGCAGTTCCTGAGCATCAGTAAATGCCAGTATAGGAAGTGTGTTATCAGGACACCTTTTTTTATAGTTAAATAAAAATACATATGCTTTATTTGGCCTCAGTCAATGTGGAGGGGAAGAGAGGAAATAGATGATAAAACTGCATGTGAATAGTGTTGCATGTGGGTTTTGCCTGTGTGTGCTTTACAGTACTCGTTCAAACTACGTGAAATGTAGCTTTTTGGGGAGACCACCTTGCTCCTGACAACTCCCTGAAAGGAGGTTGGAACTAGGTGGGAGTCGGTCTCTTCTGCCAAGGAACAAGTGACAGGACAAGAGGAAACTGCCTCAAGTTGTGTCAGGGGAGGTTTAGGTTGGTCATGAGGAAAAATGTCTTCGCCAAAAGGGTTGTCAGGGCCTGGCCCAGGCTGCCCAGGGCAGTGATGGAGTCACCACCCCTGGAGGGGTTTTAAGCTCTACGGATGTGGTGCTGAGGGACATGGTTTAGTGGTGACCTGGCAGTACTTGATTAATGGTTGAACTAAATGATCTTGAAGGTCTCTTCCAACTGAAATGATTCTGTAATTCTTTCAGTGTGAGGTAGTTAATCTTACTACCTCACAAAAGGTACCTTTTGTGGATTTTACAACATGTTTGGTATGACTGCCGTGCTTCCTTGAAATCCAGGATCATTATGCTACAGCTCCCTTGTATCACCTGGAGATTTTAAGTAGTTCCAGCATGGTTTGCAGTTAGACTTACCTCATGTTAACCCACTGAATCCATTATGCTCGTGAGGAGCAGCGTTGTCATGGGAGGGACTGGAGCTCACAGGTGGCTCTTCAGGCCTGGACACCAAAAGCACCTCTGGTCGCTCTGTGAGCTGCTCCAGTGCTGCTTGTGGAGCTCCCTTTGCTTATGCCATGTTTCTGCCCCAAACACCCAAATCTTCCTTGTTTTTGGGTGCAGTTGATACCTGCTTGGAGTTGAGACTTCAAAAAATGTAGGCAGTAGGTTGTACAATCAGTTCAGTAAGGTTAGTACAACTTCAGTGAGTAAATTTTAGTTGTTTGTCAACAGGCAAGAGACTCGGTGGTTGTGAGGTGTTAAATAGTAGGATTTGGGATTTTTGGAATCAACTGTATTGAAAAAAAAGATAAATGTTGGACGAGACTGAGGAAAAAAATAACTTTATACCCATGAACTGTTAATTCAGTTTGATAGAGCTGAAGCAGCTACATATTGATGCCTCATTATTTTAAAATGGATTTTAAATTATTTCATTAATCCTTTATCCTGTAGACAGATGGGAAATGGTAGTTACTTTTTTTCCAAGGGCAATTTTGCCCAACTGGCAGTACATTGAAAGTGAGGGGATTTTTACTATGGAAATGTGGTGTGGCATAGTTGAAAAAAAGATGAGATAACTTAATTTGAAAAATATGCTGCCTTGGTTTTGGTTTATTTCTTTATAATATGTGGCAAGATCTGTTAGTTTTCAGTTTACATAGTTGTATATCTGCAAAAATGCCTGGAAGGCACCAGATGTAAATATTTCAAATTAAAAGGTAATTACGTGGCAGTTACAGGTCAGAAGAAGAAAAAAAGTCTCAAAAAGATGATTCTAAAGAGGTTGTTCTTCACTTGAGCTCATGGCCGGTATTGGCTGTGCTTCCCCTGACGCTAGGCCTGTGGAAAAATTGGTAAAGCAATTAGTAAATTTGCTTATTCTGATTCAAATGTGGTTTATGACTTAATTTCATATAACCAAAGGCCATATCTTTTTTTATTGGTGTATTTATGGAATAATTATCCATTTGTTCAAGAAAAGATAGCAGTGAGTACTGTTTCTGTGGCCTGCAAATAACATTCAAAAGATCTATTCATCCCATGGTGAAGAATATTCTCCCTGCAGCCAATTTCAGCAGAAGTCAGGGGCACAGGTGGTTGTTTCCTACCTTCCTTTGGCTGCTAGCTCTTCTTTTTGTCTTCTGCCTTCTTAAGTATCTCATGTCTTGTGTGCTGCATGGCTATTGGAAACACACATTTACTCTCACTTCGCCACTGACTTGCACTCTCCTTTTCATTCTGCAGCTGGGCACAGCCCTAAACCTTTTTGTATCATTTCTTTGAGCTCTAATCATTTAAGCAGGATGAGCAAAGTGACAACTGTGGATCAGCTCCCTGTGTTTCATGAGTTCTAGATGTCGGTCCAATTTTTCGTATGTGGCTGCGATCTGTTAGGTTAAACCCACAGAAAAGTGGAAGAAAGAAAAAGCTACAAGTCGAGATAAGCCTCCTGCTTCATCCCATCAAAGACATCAGGGTATTAGCAAAAGAGAAGGACTCTTCCAGCCTGAGCCAAGATATAAACCTTACGGTTAGATGAGACTGAGAACTGCAAAATGGAGAAGTGCTGTGGCTGGCTGAATAGATTATAAAGTTGCTGTAACCTCCTGGTGTCTCAGGGTATGCGAATATCCTCACACAGCTCAGGGTTTATTTCTATGTACAGCCTCCAGCAACATTTCTGTTCACAAGCAATCCATTGGCATTGTTGAGGGACTGCTTGAAAAGTTAAAGATTCCACTTCTAGAAAACAGTACACTTTCCTTGCTCCCATGGTGGGAATCCAGTTTTGCTGGGCTGTTCTCCAGAGTGGAAGTTGTTTCTGGCCTGGTGCCTCAAGAGTAGCACAAGCCTTATCAGGTCATTTCTTAATTTCTGCTTGATGAAATCAAAAGCAGGAGTTCTAAAGCATTTTTTACAATACTAGATGTTGTCCAGTACGGTCACTGGTCTGGTCTTTTCCATCCTTCCTCTTGAAGGACTCAAATTATTTCATTTTGGGAGTTATTTACCACAGGACTATGGACCCAATGTTCCCACTTGGTTGTGCTGATATCAGATACAGTGGTAACAGAACCCTGCTGGCATTGACATTAGGATTTTGTGCTGGTCAATGTACAGCACCTTAGACCTATTTATTTAAGTAACATATATGCCCCAATAACACTTTTCTTCTCAACAGCATCATGACTAAGGTGTGAAAACCTTAGCAGCAGTTTGACAAATGCTTTAAAGGCTTGTGCTGCTCTCTCAAGTGAGGTAAAAACGTGAGTGTGACACCAAGAGGGAGGCAAAGCCAAAGGAAACAAAGGCACTAATCAAGTGTGACAGCTCTGTCCTCTTTCTGGTCATCCCTTGTCAGTGAAAGATACAGCTGAATTAGAAATGATTAATGGAGATCGTTTGAAGTGTGGGGAAAAATCAATAGCAACATATATTAAAAATCTTCAGATTCTTGAAGTACAGAGAGGAGAAGATGTGCCAAAGGTATGGGAGAGGTAAATAAATGGATGTAGTGTGCCATGGACACCACTGTCCATATGAATGAGATCTCCACTGAGTGCAGAAGCACCCTGGGGCAGCCTGCTCCTGTGCAGGTATCGGGATTGTTGCTGCTGAGTAAATCAAAGTGAAATCAAATAAATCACTGTGAGATGCATCTTCTCTCACTTCACACTGCAGATGTATCTCAGTGAAAAGGAATAGTTAAGGCTGCCGAGCCAGTAGGATAGAAACATAGCTGGGATTGTCATCATTCCCCTGTGGTGAGGCCTCACTTCATCTCCCTTGCCAACATAAGCTGCTAATGGCAGCTGGTGATCCACAGCGATGTTACAGCTGATGGGAAGGGGACGGAACCGACGAGTGTGGTGCCTGCTGCCAGGGACCTGTCTGCCAGGGTGTCCTGGCTCCAGGAGTGGGCAAGCCCTGTTCTGCCCAGAGGAAGTGTGAGGAACCTTCCATCACCCTGTGATGAGTTGAGCTACAAACAGCATCACAGGTGAAAGGCTGCTGAAGAGTATATGATGGCAAAGTGTTTGAGGTGGGACTTTTTGGGTTTCCTAATGGTTTATACTGTTTGGTTTTGGTTTAGTTTTGTTTGACTCCTTTAAATGCTAACTGGTGCTTTCACAGAATCTGATCACAATTCCACGGTCCTTGGAATTCCAGTGTATTTGTGTTGGTAAGAGTTCCCCACCCCAGCAAGTGTGTAGCTGTATTTGTGGGTGCTGACTATATACCCTGCAGAAGGCTCTTCTCCCTTCCCTTAGTTACTTTGGAAGGGATGTTCATCTCTGGTACTGTCAGAGTGACAGAGATTTGGGTTGGGTTTCTGTTGCAGGTGGTGGTAGATTTTCATTACACAAGGGGAAGGAGTCTTCCAAGTGCCTTTATCATCTCATGCTTTAGCGTTTTTGCGATCCTTATGTTAGCCAGCCTCTTTAGAAGTCTTCCATACAGTGTGTTTCCAGCACAGGTGGATTTCCAGCTCTGCTATAACCTGTAGAGAACAGCAGAGTGAGCCCTGGTGATGGCTGGAGCACGCTTCTGCTGGAGCCCACCCGAGGCGGGTGGCAGCGAGGGGCAGTGCTCCTTTCCAAGCTTCTGCACTGTAGGTGTTGACTCATCCCTTCATCGAGCCTTGATAGTGCCTTCCTCGAAGCCTTGATAGGTCATTGCTGCTGCTTTGAGCAGGTGATGGGCTGTTACTTGCCCTGCGTAGAACACCACGCTGCGCTGCAGGAGAGGTGAGGCTTGAGGGTGTAGCTTCTGTGGGTGTTTAAGGGAGAACTCCCCAGTCATCAGAGGGGACAACATGTACTGAAGTGTACTGGTTAATGGCGAGAAACCCGTCTGTCTCCTGGGGTGTTCCCTCAGCTAATTTCTAACTGGAGACAACTAAAAACTCCCGATTTAGGTTAGCAAACTCTCAACCGTGGTCTCACTCATAGCCAAATGAGCAACTGAATAGCCAGAACAGAAAGAGAAGTTCACTCTAAGGAGAATGGAGGTACCAGTATGCATAATGAAAAAAATCGATGGACCATAACTGATGATAAAGAAAAATCATAATAATACTGGGTGAAACAAACATGAAAGAGAACTTGGTGAAGAAAAGGTGTGAATACAGACTAGGACATATTTCAATTTGAGAGCTGTGTTTTGAAATTGAAGCTTGACAGGTCATTAGTATGGAAACATAGCAAGCTGTTAGCATACCAGTGCTAAAATTCCTATTTCCCCATGTGGGTCTTTTTGCCCTGTTTGAGGAACTCCTCTTCCTCTGTGATTTTTATGTACTTAAAGGCCAAGAGACCTTTGGTATTATCTGATGCTTGCAAGGACAAAGTTCATTTCTAGCTATTTGTAATATAATTCACTTCCTCTGTATTAATCTATATCAATCAAATTTACTGACTTCCTTTATGAGAAATATTTATGCCTACTCAGAACATATCCAGTTAAAATTGATTGCATCTTAATTGGATCCAGTATGAAATATGTTTTTCCTGGTAGGAGGATGGCAGTGTTAAAAGGAGAGAAGAGAGAGAATGTTCTCTGTAGCATTCTCTAAATATCATTTAAAGTTGCAGTGATGAGAAAATAACTTTGGAGCTGCTGCCTCTGGTGCTTGGAGCAGGGACCAAACCTCTTCCCTGAGTGCTGGTACTTAGCCAGCAGTATTATAGGATTGCAAGGTGAAAGGGCACCTGGAGCTCAGTCCTCACGCAGGGTGGGAGGACGCCTGCCATTTAATGCTATTCCAAAAGCTGGCTCCATTTCACCATTAGCTTTTGGTTTACAAGCTGCTTTGCTAACCCCCTGTTGTTAGAGAAAATGGAGTGGGCTGGTCGTGGCTCAGAGGATTTCAGCTCAAGCCTGAGAGCACAGCCCTTGTGTGACCTACCCATCGTTGCCAGCAGCACGAGAACCAGGGATTGCTTTCTTTGAAGCTGTGATGCAGTGTCTGAGATTGCTGTAGTAAGTATTCTCCCAGAGAAGTGGGGGATATGTTGCTATCGTTGGATGCAGAGCTTGATGAGCCATCACCTGCATGATCTCCAAAATCGCCATCAAAATGAACTCTCAAAAAAATCGTCCAGGAAGCTGCTGTGATGCAGAACCACATTGCCCAAGTGTGTTTCGTGGTAAAACTTGAACTTGGTGGTGTAGTAAAAGATAGCAGAATTAGAAAAGAAAGGCAAAGCTGTGAGTAACACTCCTTTGTGCACCCTCTCTGAGCTCCTTGATCCAGGTACTACCCTAATAAAAGGGGATGAGGGGTCTGAAATAGCAGGCTCTTCATCCTTCTGCCATTGCTCTAGTGGAAAATGTCTGAAGAAGAGGTGATAAAATCCATCAGGTTGGTAGTCCTGCACTTCAGATACTTTAAGCTTCTGGAGAGTAGGGGAAAACTGCCTTTTTTTCTTAGCCATGTAAAAGTGCCAGATACATTCATATTACGTGGTGGGTTGATATTACATAAATGAAAACATACCATGTTTAGCCTTTAAGTCTTTTTTAATAAATAAGAAAGGTAAGTAACTGGGGGTAAAAAATGTGCTTAGTGTGCTCCAGGTTTTCATGGAGTTTCAGGGCTCCATTTAGTAGCCAGCACTTAAGATGGATTTCATTTAAGCCAATATGCCATTTGAAGTCTGTAGGGAACTTGAGGAATGAATAGTTTTGACAAACAAGCAGTCCAAGGGAATTCATCTTCTGTAGAGGAAACCATTGAAACTCAGCTTTCTTAGAAGAGGTAGGGTAGAATGTGATTAACTTCTGGTAGAAAACAAAAAGAGCTGCCTTGGGAAGTGAGATTTTATTCTGATTAAACCAGCCAAGCAATCAGACGAAGACCATATATGCAGATCTTTATAGTAATGCTTGAAGTCTTAAACTGTAGCAGCATACTGAAATCTGTGTGGCCATCTGAAATGACTGTTGTAACACTCATCAGAAGCTTGCTGGAAGGTGGAGAATTGTTGGGATTCTTGGAGCCAGAGCAAATGAGACAAGAGTTAACAGGGTGGGTTGTTTCCAGTGAAGTCTTAAAAACGTACAGATTTACAAAAGGGAAATAAGGCAAAAAACACACAAACATCTCCATGGGCTGCAATGTGATGCTAGCAAAGGAAGAGTTGAATATTTGTGCCCTACCTGCCAGCTGGGTGACCTGGGAGGCTGAGAGGATGCAGGCTACGGCCAGGCTGTGTGGGGCTGGTAAATGGCAGCATAGCACAATGGGGCCAAGGAGGCCGAGGACATTCTGAGAGTTTGTGTCCTTCAGCAGCAAGGTGGAGGAGCCAGCCCTGTGGCCTGCTGGGTGAGGCACCATGCCCCATTCTGGTGGCAATTGTCTATATGCTGCATTTTAATAGTTCATGAACATATTTGTACCTCTAGACTTGGCACTGGTGAGGCCGCATCTCAAATCCTGGTTTCAGTTTTGGGTCCCTCACTCAAAGAAGGACATTGAGGGGCTGGATGCTGTCCAGAGAAGGACAGGGAAGCTGGGAAAGAGCCCAAGTCTGGTGAGAAGTGGCTGAGGGACCTGGGGTTGGTGAGCCTGGAGGGAAGGAGGATCAGGGGAGACCTTCTCATTCATGACAACTCCCTGAAAAGAGGCTGGAGCCAGGTGTGGTACAGTCTCTTCTCCCAAGGAACAAGCAATAGGACAAGAAGAAATGGCCTCAAGCTGTGCCAGGGTAGGTTTATGTTGGACATGAGGAGAATGTCTTTGCTGAAAGGGTTGTCAAGGCCTGGCCTAGTCTGCCCAGGGCAGTGGTGGAGTCCCCATCCCTGGAGGGGTTTACAAGCTGTGGAGATGTGGTGGTGAGGGACATGATTTAGTGGTGACCTAGCAGTGCTGAGTTTAATGGTTAGACTTGATCTTGAAGGTCTCTTCCAATCAAAATGTTTCTGTGGTTCTAACTCTTTAATGGTATCCTTACAGAAGTAAATAGTCATTTAGGTTTTATTCTGGTTTGGCTGGAATAGAACTCTGGGCCACCCATGTTTTGCAGGCCCTTAGCAGTTTTGAGTCAACCAGGACCTTAAGCTGGGAGGTACAAAAGCCAGGGCAGCTGCCTTGAGTTGGCAGCAGGGGTATCTCAGACCATAAACATGACCCTCATTAGAAATGGGGAAGTTTGCTGAGGACAGGGGCTCCTGCTTCCCCTCCTTCTCTTCGTTTCAGGGGGCACCATCCCATAAAGGGTTTGCTCACTAACCCGCTTCTGAGGATGGCTTTCCTGTTAAGGAAAATTTATTATACACAAAAAAATCTGCAACCTTTATAGAGAGAGTTGGAATAGGAAGTAAGCAGGAAGAAGTAAACTCTGCTCAGAGGAAAAATAATGAAATCTAAAAAAAATATAAATCCGTAAAGTTTGACTGTGTTAGGATGGATTTTGTTTTCAAGAGGAAAGGAATGCAGACTGAGGGTTCAAATGTAGTAAAACAGTAAGTAGGAGGGAGCAGTTGCAGTACATCAAAGTACTCAGGGTAACTTTCTGCTGGAAATGAATAGCTGTGCCACCAAAATTTCTTATCAATAACAAGATAAAGTTGAATAATCACAGCTGCCATAACCAGGGCTTTGGATTACTCTCAGATAAATGTAGAAATCCAGCGTAGCTCTGCCCCAGAACCACCTGCTGGTCACTTCTTCATGCTGTGGCAAAATCCCTGCTGTTGGCAAACTTCCTTTTCCCTTCTACTCCGTGCTGAAAATGAACTGTTTGTTGAGGAGAAACAACCACTCTTCTATCTCCGTGGCACAGAAAAAGGGCCACAGCTGGGTCACGGAGTTGAAAGCTCTAAATAGGCAATGGGCACGGGGCTTGTAGTTGCTTGTTGATGTATAAAATACATCAGTGTATACAGTACATTTTAATTTCAAAAAGAGTATGGAGTTGAAACCATCAGCTTAACAGCTCTGGTGAAATAGTGTAATCTATATGTGAAGTTTGTACATTCTTTAGTGCCTGGGAGTTTTATGGTGGATAAAGTAACAGTGTTTATTTGGCATGGGTGCTTTCACTAATAGGACAGACAAGGTGCTGTGTACACCTGACAGGTGCTTGTTTTCAGGCACTTCCATGTGCTGAGCTCTGACCACGTTGCTGTAGTACCCTTCAAGTCCTGAGGTCATTCCTACCTATACCTATTTTGCCTTTTATGAGATGAGTACCCGTGCACTTGAAGAAAAAGGTGTTGAAATTAGCATGTTGCTTCATAGCTGTAAGTGTGGAGTTTTCACTCCGTACTCTGGGCCTGTTTCACATGCCCAAGCTCTGGCACAGTATTAACAAGGTTAAACTTTGATTCATGACAAATACATTAAAGGTGTCTAAATTAAGGCTGACTACTCTGAGATAGCTCAGTTAAAAAAAAATCCAATATGGATGGGTTACAAGAGTGAAATTTGGGTCTTCCAGGAGAGGCACTGTGCCAGCCTGGCCCAGGCCCCTCGCTCTGTGCCTGTGGACACATGTGCCAAGGTTTTCACTCACTGTGGGCATACTTGGCCTTGCAGGCAGTGACTTGTGCCAGCTGATGGCCCATCCAAAAGGGTTATTGTCTTGAGATAAACTTTGAGTTGGAAACATGCTGGCTGTTCCTTTTTGCTTCTCTGAGTATAAAAGGATGTTGTCCACAACATCCTGGTCTCCAAACTAGT
>NW_008588123.1:0-1563 GCF_000691845.1 Merops nubicus
GGGGGTTAAATGGAGAGATGCTACAAGCACAGGGTGGCTCTTCCATCAGAGTGTGGGAAAACTGGATGGAGAGCTTTGATATGAGCACCAAGGGGAAAAGATCAGTTTGAACACTTTAGTACAGGAGTCTAGAGCCCAAGTGTGGGGAGGAGCAGCTGAGGGAGCTGGGGGTGCTGAGCCTGGAGCAAAGGAGGCTCAGGGGAGACCTTCTGGCTCTGCACAGCTCCTGACAGGAGCCTGGAGCCAGGGGGGGGTCAGGCTCTGCTCCCAAGGACCAAGCAATAGGACAAGAGGAACTGGGCTCAAGTTGCCCCAGGGGAGGTTTCAGTTGCCCCTGAGGAACAATTTCTTGCCCTGGAGGGTTGCCCAGGGCTGTGCCAGGCTGCCCAGGGCAGTGGTGGAGTCCCCACCCCTGGATGTATTTAAAGATCATGTAGGTCTGGTGCTGAGGGACATGGTTTAACATCAGACTTGGTAGAGTTAGGTCAATGGTTGGACTCAATGACCTCAAAGGTCTTTTCCAACCTGAACAATTCTGTGATTCTAATATTTCCCACAAGTTGTCTCTTCGTGGTGTCTGGCCATTGTGAGAACTGTGCAGAGATAACTGGTCATAGAGGAATGTGCTCAGGAAGAATTAAAGACTGGCAGTTCTCCAAGAGGAGAAGATCTGTGGACATTTCTTAGTGTCACATCTTAAAGCTGAAGTAGGGTGTCCATGTGCAGTGTTAAGAACAGGAAATGTCCCTTGCATCTTCTTGACATTAACTTGTGATGTTCTATAGTAGAAGGATTCAAATTTGAAAGGGACTTAAAATCTGTTTCAGCAGCTTTCAGTTGATGTTTAGATGCTAACATTTCTACTGCACTCTGAAGCTTAAATAACTGCATTTGAGTTTTTTTAAGCCAAACAAAAAAAAAAAGAGCATGGAAGCGCAGGCATAAATCTGTACTTTTTCTGTGAACCAGTGTCTCCAGCTTTAAGTTTTTGCATGACTCTAAATCCCTTTTGGATGAAATTGAACCCTCGTCTCATTGGTTTCTGTGTGCTAACTCAGTATTCTAACACTGAAGAGATGAGTCAGTTTACAAACAAGTGACTTTCCAAGGACAGACATGGACTGATTCTATGGCTCTATGATGAAATGTTTTTCTGAGTGAGGAATGAACTACAAACACCCAGTTCTTACACCTGCAGTGTTTTACTAAATGCTGCCTGAGCTTGGGAAGCATTTGTGCTCATGAAGGGGAGCAGTCTCCCCAGAAGCATTGCTGGGGGATGGATGTTCTCCATTTTGTTCAGAAATCAAAACCTCCTTCCCGGCTGTAACTAACATCTGTAACACCTCCACACATCAATGCTGAAACAGATCTGGGTGAATTCTGATGCTCAGCAGGGTCTGTGCTCCATCCTGCACTGAATATAGTCGGTCACTTCTGCGTGCCCTGATTCTGTCACCTCTGCATTGTCCCCTTCCAGCGGCGTGTAGCCTGCGTGCTCAAGGGCTGACACACTGCACTTGTGGCAGAGCCTCCGGAGAGGCTGTGGGGGCAGCCCTGGCT
>NW_008588124.1:0-1233 GCF_000691845.1 Merops nubicus
CGCAGGTAGCAGTGCCTGGGGAAGCCACGGGCCGTGAACTTCTTGCCAGGATTGGGGTGCTCGGGGCCCTGGGTGGGAGGGCAATGGTCTGAGCGGGTGGCACAGGGTGGGGGGCACCCACCCCGGTGGGGGCAACGGGTGCAAGTTCCTCACCTGGATGCCAGTGGGGATGTCGTAGACAATCCGGATGGTTTTGGAGTCGGTGTAGCCGGGGAGGGAGTGGGGGATGAGGTGAAACTCCATCTTCCCAGGGGGCTGCGTGCCTGTCTTCTCCCCATAGATGGCCTTGCAGGTGGGGCACTGCAGGCTGCCATCCTGCGTGGGCACCCGGGCGGGCATCAGGGTGGGCACCCACCCCCCGCAGCACCCACCCGCCGCGACGGGTGATCCCCCAGGGTGGCACAGGTCCCAGCTCACCTTGTTGCCGTTGTTGTACATGGCCAGGAGGCAGAGGAGGTGGTACATGTGCCCACACTTGCCCAGCTTGCCCACCAGCTCCGGCTTGATGCCCCTGTGGCTGAGGACGCCCTCGTAGCCAGAGGAGGTGACCAGCCGCTCCATGCAGATGGTGCAGTCCTGATGGGCACACGGTGGTGGGTGCCAGAGCCCAGGTGGGATGAGGAGGTCACCCCCCAGCTCTCTGCCCACCACAGGGGGCTGCCCATCCCCTGCCCGCACCTCTCCCCATGTGCCCAGGGCGAGCCCGTGGGCCAAGCCGTGGTGCCCGGAGGTGCCCGCTCACCTCATCCGGGGGGTTCTTCACTTTCTGGATGTAGCGGCGCACCACGTCCTCGGGGGTCTTGCCTGCCGTGGGCAGAGAGGGTGGGAGAAAAACCCTCTGGCCCCCACCCCCCAGCCAGCCCTGCCACCAGGATGCGGACAGCATGAGGAGGAAGAGGGTGCCAACACTTGGCACAGAGGAGCTTTGAGCATCACCCCAAACCCCTTGGGCAAACCTCACGGGGGGTCCCACCCCCACGGGCGGCGGCAGCACCCGTGCCTCAGTTTCCCCTCTGGCAGTGCCTGGCACGGCCGAGGGCACGCGGCGATGGTGGCAGCTCCTTACTCTTTTTGAGATGCTTCTTTTTGGTTTTCCTGCAGATGCCATTGACACCAGGCACGGGTTTGATGTCACTCTTGCTGACGGGCGGCGGGTGCAGGATGGGTTTGGGGGCGCGGGTCAGGCAGACAGGCAGCCCGGCCGCACACATGAGGATGCCCGTCATCCCTGCG
>NW_008588125.1:0-473 GCF_000691845.1 Merops nubicus
CCTTCATGGGGAAAAAAATAAAATTGACAACAAGCTGGTTTTAAGGACAAACTCATAACAGAATCTATGGAACTTGAACTTTTCTTCTACCAAAAAGTGTAACATTGGGTTTTTGTCCCTAAGACAATGGGAAAAGGAGCAGGACTTAACTGTTAGTTGCATTCTCTGGAAGGCCACAGGAAATCAGGAGTGATGCTCATCACTCTTGTGGTCTCCCATGAGCAGCAGCAGCAGCAGAGCTCAGTTAGTAAAGGGTGTTACCTCTAGGCAAGCCCATCAGGACCATACTGCACTGGCCAACAAGCTCGCGGCAGCAGCTCTGGGTTTTGTCCAGAGTAACCCTTGTTCCAGTACCACAGTACTGAAAGCAGGGCAGAGCTTAGCTATAGCACCAATGCCAGCTCAGGCTTTGCACACCTGAAAGCAGGGCAGAGCTTAGCTATAGCACCAATGCCAGCTCAGGCTTTGCACAC
>NW_008588126.1:0-514 GCF_000691845.1 Merops nubicus
CCAACCAAACAAGCAAAGAAACGTTTAAAAATCCCTTCCCGTCCCCCCCTTCTCTTGGCAAATCCGCAGTTCCCGAAGACCAACGAGACGAAGCGTTTTCCCTGCGAAACTCCTCACCCCAGCCCCGAGAGGCTCCGCGCCCACCCACCGGCGGGGGCGCGCACTTCGCCCACCAGATTATGCTAAAAAAAAGTGGATTTTTCCCCCCCTCCGTCTCCTTATCCTAAAATAACAATTCAAAACGTGCCGACTTTCTCCTTCCGACGAGGTTCGGGTGCCGGAGCTGCGCGCCCAGCCCTGCCCCGCCTGGATTTTTGGGTCGCAAAGTTCTGTTTTATTTTCTTTTATATTAAACTTTAAAGAGGAGGGGATGGGGAGGGGGAGAGAGGGAGAAATTCATCCCGTTTTTCCCCAGAATTACCTCTGCGGTCAGTGAGGACATGCTGGCTCCCCCAGCTGCCTCCAGCCCGGGAGTTTTCCACCCTTCTCCGCTCACATTTCTTTTTCCCAGCGC
>NW_008588127.1:0-475 GCF_000691845.1 Merops nubicus
TCTGGGAGAACTCAGCTGAAAGCTTTCCTTCTGCACCCACTGACCCTGTGCCTGTGCCTGGGTCGTTCTGCTGCAGTCAGCAGGGCCACGTGGGTGTTGGTGCTGCTGCACCGTGGCTGGGAACGCAGCAGTCCTTGCTGCAGTGAGCATGGCAAGGTGGGCTTTCCAAGTCCTTTTAGGACCATGGTCCTGTTCTCTGTGGCTTTACCCACTTGTGTGGTGGGTGGGTAGTTCTCAGAGCTGCACAGACCCTTGCAGAAGGAGCAGGACAGCAGCAAGCACCAGTTGTCAGGGAGGTTTGAAGAGTGCTTCTGTGCCCTCCCCAGTCCTATCCCCTGCCCTCCTGTGAACTGGTGTTTTGTGGTTGTCTCGTGGGCCGCGCCCTCAGCGTCCTTCCCGTGATGTTCAGTTCCCTTTTCTTGCCCACGTTCAAGGGCCCAGCTCTGTCTGCCCAGTGGCAGCTGTGGGGGTGGTG
>NW_008588128.1:0-22779 GCF_000691845.1 Merops nubicus
AAAAAAAAAAGAAGGTGCTATTAGAAAGGAAATGGTAATGAGAAGAAAAGAGATATCAAGGAACCAAAATAATTTGTTATAAATTAATATTACAACCTGGGGATATAAATATGTCTGGTTTTTGGAATGCACATTCCCCCCTTAAACCATTGCTAGAAGCATAAAACTTCCCACGACATGCTGTATTGGTCAATGCATCTCTGTAAGAAGGTGCTTTGTATCTCAGAGGTAGCATAAGAGCCATTAGATGTGGGTGTTGCTATGGTAACTGCTCTTTTTTTTAATTGAATAGCATAGTAAGTAGTCTTGTAAAACCCACCAACCCGTAACTTGCTGCTGCCCTGAGGCAGCATTAATGCAAGCACCTTTTCTTTGTCTTATTTCCTTCCCAGAGAGATGCAGGTACCTCAGCACAAGCCTCATCCTTACACGGGGAGTAACTGTGCCAGGAGAGGATGTCCTGCTGCCTCTACAAAAGGGATGGTAAACAGAAGGTCAGGTAAGATACACCAGCTTTATTCCAAAGCCACTTTATATATCATGGGGTCAGATAGACAGAAGACTCTCCCCTCATTTTGCAGCTGAGACAGGTAGCCAAAATCTTTTGCTAATGTACCATCTTTCAGTTCCTTCCCACAAAAAGAAAGACTGTCCCCCCCAGGAAGGCGCCCCACGCCACGGAGCCATATCAGAGCCTGTTAGTAAACCACCCAAATGAAGCCTCCCAGTACACCAGCCAATCAAATGAGATGGCTTTTGTCTGGTGTAAGATTTATTATTTTTCTCTTGACATGTGTCAAGAGAACATGCTTCAAGGGTCACTCTTTCTACACCTCCAAGACCTGCTTTTGCAATGCTCTTCTCTTCAGAAGAGCACTGCTCTATTTGACTGCTGAGCTGGGTTGCCTGCCTGGTTATTGGACACTACCTGTTCTTGCTGCTGTTGATGTTTTAAGTCAGTAACAGTATTTTTACAAGTACAGGAGTACCAGCCCTCCTCCGAGCAGGGAGATTGTCTCCTTGGTTGAAGCAAGGCTTGTTTGAGCAAACACATTCATTTTTCAGCTTCAGCTCCAAAATTCCCCTTGTGACTGCTGACAGGCTTGCCCTGCCACAGTTCTGCAGTGGGATGCTCTGCACGGGGCTGCATCTCCAGTTTCATTGTCCTTGGCACTTGCAGCTCTCTCCTGGACTCTCTTCCAGGCTGCACTTGACCTGACCGAAGTGTGCTCATGCACCTATTCAGAAAGCTGCCAGCAGCTGAAGGGGAGCAGCCAACACTTCCCTCCTCCCTTCCCTGACAGCCCAGCCCCTTGGCCTCACCACAGCTGTGATGTTTTAGATGGTGCTTGAGCAGGTCCTGCCCCTGGCTGGCCAGCAGAGCTCCCACATGAGCCTGGGACTGTTGAATTTTCTCTCTCCATACACTGCAGTGTTGTGTCACTTTAAAAATGTTTATCATTCCCCCTGATCAATCATCCCTATGCTCTTCTGTGCAAGTCCACTGAATGGAGCACTTCATCGTGGTAAAGTGGAGGTGAGTGGCTTTGATGCTGAAAGAATAACTAACTGTAAGGCTTCTTTTCTCTGGGATTTTCATTTATATGTTTTCTGGGGCAAAGTCCACAGCTGAGATCTTGCAAATCCCCATTCAGGTGCTGCCAAACAAGAGTGGCACTGACACAGATTTTTGAGATAAGCATGCCTAAAGGTTTCCTGGTCTAAAAATTCTGCTTCAAGTATGTTTTAGTTTGGGCAGGGCTCAAACTGATCAGATCCAGAACTGTGGGTTCTCCCACTCAGGTCTCCCAAGAAGCTCTCAAAGCACCTGACATGCTGGCAGGGGTTAGCTGCCCACATAATACTGGTTTCTTCTAAAGCACTGTTGAGTGGGCATTGTCCTACCTCCAAGCTGTACCTAGGTTGGGCAGGGCAGCTCCCCATTTCTTCTAGAAGAGTTGTTCCACTGTGGAAAAAACAATTCAGGATTTTGTGGGTTGGACTTGGCTTTAAAGTCCCTGCCTATTTTCAACGGTATTTTGATGTCAAATCAAAAAAGCATAGAGAGAAATGAAGCCAAATACAAATCTCAGCTTCAGACAGCTGTAAACTTTGGGTATACTAGAAATAGGAGCTAAGCAGTATGGCCAGAGTCCATGATGTATTTATTAACACAAGTGAGAAAATTCATCCCACTTCACAGAAGTGGAGTGAACTTTGAGTGGCACGTAAGCCTGGTGGTGCTCTGCCATTTGGGAAGTTAATTTCCCCCTAGAAGGAATGGCCTTTAATGAAAGGCTTGTGAAAAGTGACTCATTTTGCTAGGGTGGCAAAGGCTTCTAATTTGTTTTGATATTTTTAGTCCTATCTAGGGAATGCCCTTTATTGGAAAAGACAGATTTAAAAAATAGATAAAAAAGAGGAGGAAATGCTTGATGTGCACTTGAGCAGCCCAGATTTGTTCAAATACAAGCATGGAAAGTCTGAGTGATGTTCACATTCAGATCACAACTTCGCTGGAAAGGAAAGGTCACTTTTGCTTCTGTTCTGGGGCAGCTTTTTCTCTTTTGTCCCCTTGGTAAGATCTCTCCTTTTGTATTATTATGGCTGTACCTTGGTTTTGAACTTTTCTTTTTTTCATTTCTTTCTTTTTTTTTTTTTTCTCTCTGATATTTCATCTTTTAAAAGATTTACAAGAAAAAAGAAATAATGTATGCGCCACTGTGGAAAAGCATGTCTCTGTTCATACCTTTGCATTTCACAGGAAAATATGTCATTCCTCTCAGATACATGAATTAAGATGCACTATTTTTTGCTGAAGGCTATTTTAAATTAGGCTAATAAATTGCTGCTCTCTGCCTCGTGTGATAATGCATTACATTATCTACTGATGTACACGTATTGTTTGACTCTAATGGTGTGGAAATTAAATGTTAGACATGGGCCAGATGTTCCTATAGATGAATATGAAGTATGACTCTGTCGTAGCTGAGTCTCAATGGGACAGGAGGTAGATGGTGAGGTTTTCTGAACAACAGCAACACAAAATCTTAAGTGGGTCACTCGCGTCCACACCCAAGATCCAGCCCTAGCACCGAGCTGTTGAGGAGCATTATCAACCTGAGCTCTGCTATTATTCCTCAGCCAGAGCGAGTGCCTTTCTTAATTCAAATGCTTCAGTGCTTCTGAAGCCACACAGAACAACTCGTAGAGATGTTAGAGATCTGCCGTCCCTGTCAGGCTGACAGAAATACCTCGGGGTGCATCCCTGGCTCCTGCCTGAGCTACAAACATTTTGATGCTCTCCCTCTGCCCTTCCCCCTCTCCCTGTGTATTTTCATGCAGTGGCTGAGGGGGCAAACAGATGTACATTACAGTGAATATTAATGAAGGTCCCCCACTGGCATCTCCTCTCTGGAAAAGACGGGGAGAACAGTTTACAATCTCCCTCACAGGGATAAATTACCCAGTGACTCATAATCTAAGTACCAGCAGAATGCTGCTGAACATGGGTATTTAGGATATTTGATAATGATGGACAGAGCCTTTTTCAAAATTGAGAATAAAGCAGCTTTGCTTTGGGAACGTTCTGACTTGGTACAGCCCACTAGCACCTAAAAACCCCCAAAATCCTAACTGTGAGATTAATTGAGTGTTTGTAATTGTGTGTGTGTGTATGTATGGTCATCTTGTGTGTGAGGTGGGAAGGAAGGACAATTTTTGCATTATCAGTAGAGGTCTGTGTGCAAAACAGAAGGTGAGACACTGGCATAGGTTGCCCAGAGAAATTGTGGATGGCCTTTCGCTGGAAGCGTTCAAGGCCAGGTCGGATAGAGCTTTGAGCAACCTGGTCTAGAGGGAGGTGTCCCTGTCCATACCAGGGGAATCACAACTAGATGATCTTTAAGGTCCCTTCCAACCCAAACCATTCTGTGATTCTGTGACTTTGAGGAGCAGTGAGCTGGTAATACTTTATCACCAAAAAGGAGAGGTTAACTTTCTTTCCCTTTTGCCAGCCCTGCTTGCAGGAGTGGCCCCCTTTGAGCACTGAGCTGAGTGCAGGTCTGCACTGAGGACTTTTCATCACAGACCCATCCTGCAGATAGCCCCAGGCTGACACCAGAGGGAGGGTGATGGGACTGAGCTGTGGCACCTGGGAGCAGAGAACAGCTTGGCAGCCAGGGGAAGGGCTTGTGTAACTGCTTTTGGAGAAAGGTACCGTGAGGTGAAGTAGCACCTCACTGGTGCTGAGTGGGCAGTGGTGCTCAGCTGTGGCCCATGAGAGGACGCAGGGGGCAGTGATTGCTGAGGCAGAGACACGTCTGGCTTGAAAGCTCTGAGCTGCTACCACGTCCTGACCCAGCCTCCTGTCAGGATAGTATTTCTGCAAAGATCTTAGGTGTAAGTTTGTTTTTGTGTGCTCAAGCCCATCAAAGACTGTAAGATTGTGACGAGTTATGTTATTCCTCCTGCTGACTGTGGCAGCCACCCCCAAGAGAGCATGTCCTGAGAGCAGCTCTCTGAAAGCCACATCCCTGTCTCCTACAGCTCTGTGAGTGGTGCAGGTGGTGAAGATGGGCACACAGAGGATCCCCACACAGCCAAGAGACATCACCACTCATGTCCTGGCTGCAGGACTCCACAAAGGGGCCTTGCTGTGAACAAGCCAGAGTCCCTGCCAGGGATGGTGCAGCAGCAGTTACTCCTGAAGCCAGCATCAGGTCTTCAGTGTATGATCTGGGGAAAGAAAGGCTCATTCCCCATCTAGCTACCATGTTTCTCAGGCCTCTTCAGTAGCAGGCACCGTTGGATATACTGGAGAATGTTTTCATCACAGCTAACAGAGGGCTATCCAGATTGCTCATAACTGTTTTTAGCACAGTAAACATGTAAACCAAGTGCCTGTAGAAAGGCAAAAAAAAAAAAAAAGAGAAAAAGCCTGTCCTTAAAGTAGCTGATCATTTTTAATTAAATCTCAATCTATCAATCCAGTTACTGTGTGAGAGGGAGAGGACCAGCCCTGAACGAGTTAGGATGTGGGTGTTCTGAGGTGGCTGCTAGCTCTGTGGCCCTGTGCAGTGGCCAAGCCCAGCCGAGGCACTCCTCCTGCCAGCAAGAGGACAAGGCACAGGGGCAGGCAGTCCCACCAGCCAGGCCTCCACCATACAGCTCGTTCTGTCAATGTGATATTTACTGTCTTTAAATCTTTTCTCTCCCAGAGTCCATGTTAGCCATGTTGTTTATGAATGAAGAACAAAAAAAAAAGTAAAAATAGTTGCCAGTTTTGCTACCAGTTTTGGGTCTGAGTGGAGGCGGGAGGGGGAGAGAATGGCATCCATTCAGCTGCCTTTCAGGAACAATGAACCTCAAACCTGAAAGTATTTCTTATGAAATTCGAAAAGAATGCTTAGATAGATTTTTATTGACAGAGCAAATTTAGTTCCCCAGCATCTGAACTCTTGTAAATCACCTGCCAGCTTCTCCTCTTCTCCACCACTTGCATGGCAGTGAAAACTGTGTTTTGGATTTAACTGGATCTGATCACCGGGTAGCTGGAGAAACATCTGAGAGCAAGGGAAGGGAGGCAGACTGAGGGGCTAAAAACTTGCAGAAAAAGTGGAGAAGGGTTTTAAAACTTCAAACCATCAAAATATTTATTTTAATCTATCTAGCATTTAGATACTAAAGGCTACCTAGATCAACACATTCATACACACGTGCTCACACATGTATTCACAAATCACCAGAGACAACCTGAACCAGACACTTATCCTCCCCACCACAGATGGGATTAGGTGAGAATTACTTCAGATGTGATTTGATATTCTAGTTTTTTTATAAACCGTTCCTGTCACTGAAGAGGATTGTGACAGCACCAGGGTTTGTACTGGGTCTGCATCCTCACTCCATAAGAGGAAATGTTTGCCTGAAGTTTGACTATGTGTTACTTTTATCTTCTGTGGGTAAAATCTATGATTTTAGCAATCTAATCACTCTGGTCTACTCACAGTGTGCATTACCTCTTTTACTATCTATTCTCATGACTGAGCCAGACTCAATTTCAACTCTCAGTTGTCTGCTCTGGGCTTACCACTAATGAAGGACGAGTGAGAAAAGGAAATTATTTACCAAATATAAAGTGGCTCTCAGTTGTTTCTCCTTCAGGATCTGTTCTTACAACCAACCACACACAAACCTGCAAGAAAATATTTGCTTTGAAAAGAAACAAAAAGATAAGCCTTCATTTAATGGTCACAACTGCTAGCTCTGTTTGAGGAGTCCAGAGTGAATAACGTGTGAAACTTCAGGGAGAACTCAAGAGCTACCTGACCTCATGGAGTTAGTGATGATGAGATGGGGAGCTCTTCCTGAAGCCCTGAGCACTCGTTGAAGCCTGTGCCATGGGGAGTTCCTGTGGTTGCCTCCTGCTCCCCCCTACAAAACCCTGTTACTGAGGAAGCAAGGCAGATGTTTCCACTTTTTCAGCTGTACAATCTCTGGTACTTTTATTATGATCTCATCACAGTGGATGTTGTGGCTGCAGTAGCTAGTATCTACTGGGACTTCAGCATGGCCTTTGACACTGTCTCCTGCAAGATCCTCATAGACAAGCCATCAGATGTATGGGCTGGATGAGCAGACAGGATTGAACACTGGGTGAGCAGCCAGGCCCAGAGTCTGGTGATCTGTGGGATGAAGTCTACCTGGAGGCCAGTAACTACCAGTGTACCTCAGGGGACACTACAGTACTGGGTCAAGTCCTGTTTAACTTCTTCATTAATGATCCGGATGATGGGGCAGAGTGCTCCAGCCACCTAGCTGGAAAGCAGCTTGCAGAAAAGGACCCAGAGAAGTTGAACATGAGCCAGCAATGTGCCCATGAGGCAAAGAAGGCACATGGTATCCTGGGCTGCATTAGGAAGAGCATTGCCAGCAGGTCAAGGGAGGTGATCCTTTTGCTCCACTCAGCACTGGTAAAGCCTCATCTGGAGCACTGTGCTGAGTTCTAGGCTCCTCAGTGTGAGAGACATGGACGTACTGGTGAGCGGCCAGTGAAGAGCCACAAGGATGATTAAGGGACTGGAGCACCTCTCCTCACAGGAGAGGCTGAGAGAGCTGGGACCATCCTTGCTGGTTGTGCAAATTAAAGTGATATGATCCCTGCTCTCTGTTATAGCGATTTCTTACAGCACGAAGAGGCTCCCACAGCAGCCAGCAGTAACAGTGAATGTCAGGCATTTTCCAGCCCTTCACTAGAAGAAGGTGGCCGATGACCCTGCACAGGAGATTCTCTCCTATCTGTGCCAGGTCTGTGATGGGCTTGCCTTCTCCTGAACAGCAAGTTGTCCTTTTTTAGGATTTTCTCCTTTATGTCTGTGCTTCCACGGTCTTTGCAAAGATTACCACAGAAACTATTCAGAGTGCTTGTCCTTCCTTTCTATGATGTGGACCTGTGGCCAAGGAAAACTTGGCCAAGATCTCCAGCCTCACACAGGCCACCACCATAGCAAGCAATGTCCCATCCCGCTGCTACCATACAAAGCTGAGCACATTTCAGCTGGGGACCTGGCTGACTGATCACTGCTCCCATAAGCCATCCAGCCCTCTTATTACTAACAGCTTTAGCTGGAACCATTACTTTATCAAAAATGCCTTGACCAAGAAGATTTTATAAGAAAAATCACTGTGACTCCAAATGAGAAATCCACCCTGTCTTCTCCCTTTGCTCTTTAATTCCCACTGCAGATTCATGTCCTGGTGAGTCATGACATATGCACAGCACATGATTCTGAAATTAGTTGTCTCTTCTGCCCTTCCCCTGCTACAGCTGCTTCCTCCTCCCCACAACTCATTCTTGTTTCTACACCATATCCACCTAAAACGTTCTAAGAAAGAAAGAAAGAACTTTCCCCTAGCCACCAGTGCTGTTCTGACAGTGTGAGGGTTTAGTGTGGATTTAACCTACAGCTTCAGCCCAGGACTGTGAGCCCGAGTTCTGACTGATGATGTGAGCAGTTCCTCCACCTCACCGAGCTAATCGCAACAAGGCAGCGGGAAGTGTCAGAGCAAGACGGACAAATGCTAAATGGCAAAACAGATGGGAAATAATAAGTCTTTATTTTACACTGTGAGCCTACCACGAATTGTTTGCTGGTGATGGAATCTCTGCAGACACATCCCTGCAGATAGCTTGGATATGGCCTCATTTCTGAGCTGCTAAGTGAAATACTGAACAGTGGTTTCCTCCTCACAAATACTTTTTTGTTAAAAAAAGTTGAGGTTAAACTGTTCAAGGGTACCAAGTGTGTCGGGTTGGACCTCTGGCCCCAGATATTGGAATTTTGTCCCGTTGGAAATGACTTTGACAAAATGCTCCCAAACGCCCTCCTCCTGCACCACAGGGAGGGCAGCCATGGCTACACGAAGGAGGAAGGGTTACATCTGAAGGAGAAAGCTCAGCAATCTGGCCTAAGAGATGTCACCAGAGCTTCATTTGTTGTATAAAGCATGAGGGCCTACTTCTGGCTGAGGAAGTAAACAGAATTTGTCTGCAAGCTTATCCTCCTACAGTGCTGAAATATTTCCTTCCTGCACTTTTTCATCATTTTAGTTTTGATTAAATGCCATGCCTCTGCTGCCTGCTGCTTCCTTCTCCCTTCTCCAATGGTTCTGTTTTCCTCCAGCTTATGTTTTCACTATTTCTCTTCATTCGTTTTCCTCTTGGACATTTTGTGAAGCATCCCCTCATGTGCCATCACGTTTTACCCTCCCTCTCTGTAGACTCCAGCTAGTACTCGTAAGCTCCCCTGGCAGTTGTCCTGCAGCAGTGTTTCCATCCTAGCACTTCCTTCATCCTTTGCCCCTAGCCAATTATGGGCATTTGGTTGCATTTGCACAAGGCACAGGCACATTCTTTTTTTAAGATCTTATCCCACAGCTATGTCAAGTTCCTAACACCATTTGCATCATCTAAAACGCTGCATTCCTCACAGATGAAATGAGAGCTTGCTGGCTGCTTACAATGTCTGATAAAATAGCAGCCACAAGACACCTAAAATATAAAATTAATCTGTGTGGGCTGGTTCATGACCTTGACAAAGCATCCGTCCATGTCATAATCCTTGTCTTCAGTCTACCACTGACGTAATCACAATGAAACTGGCAGATTTTTGTTACCTAACAGTAGCCTTTCCTGAGAGAGCTGTAAAGAAACCTAAATAACAGGCCTCCCCTAGAAGCATATGGTACAGCAGCAGAAAACTGTGACTCCAGTGGTGGGACTCTGCCACAGTAACCTCACTTAACACAGGGAATCCTCTGTCTTCTCCTGCTTGGTCCATGCTTTCAACCTCTTTTAAAGAGATAATAGTTTACTCAGGAATGGTTTGAGTGGAAAAATCCTAAAGCCCACACATAACTCCTACTCATTGCAAAGAGAGGTCACTTTCCCAGGGTAGGACTGGAGTTCAAGATGCCTGCTGAGGCTCTGCTGAGCCTCTGCTCTTACAGGAGTGTGGATGGTTCTCTAGCTTATCTCAGGTTCAGAGAAAACCTGTGTTCACTTTTGCTCAGATCCTGTGGCTTAAACACAAGCTCAGACACCTGGCTGGTTTTGTTCATACAGCAGCAGTCTGACATCTCTATTACTGGCACTCGCATCCTTCCGAGGGGGAGGACTGGCAGCAGAAGGCTCAAGGGGGTCAAGGAGGAGAAGAGGAATCCCTGCCAGACACTGAAGGGATGTTGAATTGCCCCTTTGGGTCTCAGTCTCCTCACTGCAGACATGTCAGTCTGTGGAGCAGGGCTCACAAATCACCTCTTCTGAGGTGCTTTGAGCAGATTCTTGAATTTCAGAAAAAGCCACGTTTGGATAACCAAGGTAAGATGAGGCAGCCAATCCCTACAACAAGCACCAAGCCACACACGTGGAAGTGCTGGGCAGATCTCAGTATGGGATGTTACTGGTGACAGGAGATGTGTGTAAACATTTCTAGCAGTGTCTCACAGCCTCTACTGTGACCACAGCAGTGATGAGGGGGGGTCACTAGGTGCTCAAGAACCACGTGGATGAGATGACCCAGTCCTCCTTCCATCCCTGATGGATGTCTCATCAGCCTAGATGTCTTCCCACACACATCAGAGACATTCAGCCCCAAGGTGTCATATTGCTCTACAGACTGAACTGGTCCACTTGATGGCTAACTCTGCTTCAGAGGACACACAGGTGGCAGCTTCTACCATGAAGATCTTCCCACTGCAACACCTTGCTTTCATATTCTCAGAACTTTACAAAACTGAGTTACTTGAACTAAGTTATTGACCTGAATACTTTTATTTCCCTGTTATCTATCCAAAGCTAAGAAGTGAGAAGTTCAACCACAACACTTGAGCTTTTTTTTTTTTTCCCCTTAAGTTGAGATTGAAACCAAGGAAAATTATTTCTTTAGGAAAAAAGAAACCACACAACCTTCACGAAGCATACAATCTTCATTAAGATGCTCTTAATACTGTGCTACTTGAAACTTAGCATCTACTTTTCATCTTGAACACACTCACATGGGATGTGCAGGTCAACAAGGGGACCAGGCCCAGCTGGCATGGGTTCATAAAAGGCAGGTCCTTCTTGACCAACCTCATCTCCTTCTACGACCAGGTGACTCGCCTAGTGGGTGGGGTAGAAGCTGTAGATGTTGTTTACCTGGACTTCAGTAAGGCCTTTGACACCATCTCCCATGGCATTCTCCTGGAGAAGCTGGCAGCTCATGACATAGACAGGTGGACTCTGCTGGGCTAAAAACCAGCTGGATGACAAAGCCCAGAGAGTTGTGGTGAATGGAGTTAAATCCAGTTGGTGGCCAGTCATGAGTGGTGTTCCCAGGGCTCGGTTTGGGGGCCAGTCTTGTTTAACATCTTTCTCAAGGATCTGGATGAGGGGCTGGAGTGCAGCTGTCCCCTGTTTGGCCAGGGCAGGGTTACTGCTCACAAGTGACGGGCGCTGGGTGGGGCCACAGCCGGGATAAACGACCCAACCAGCCAATGGGGTCTTTGATACCAAACTGATGTCATATAAGGGGAGGGGCTGGCCACAGCAGGGGGTTTGTTTTTGGCAGATGGCTTGTGGCTGGAGTGGGGAGAGCTGTGCCTTGAGTAAGGGGTTTATTATCACTTGCTTTATATATTATTTCACTGCTATTATCATTATTGTTGTTACGTGGGGTCCTGTATTTGGGTCACAACCACCCCAGGCAGTGCTGCAGGCTTGAGGCAGTGGCTGGAAACTGCCTGGCAGAAATGGACCTGGGGGTGCTGGTGGTTAGATGGCTGAACATGAGCCAGCACTGAGCCCAAGGTGGCCAAGAAGGCAAACAGCATCCTGACCTGTATCAAACATAGTGTGTCCAGCAGGAGCAGGGGAGTGATTGTGCCCCTGGAGTCAGCACTAGTGAGGACACAGCTGGAGTTTGAGGTTCAGTTTTGGGCACCAAAGGAAAAGAAAGACATTGAAGTACTAGAGTGAATCCAGAGAAGGGCAGTGAAGCTGGTGAAGGGTCTGGGGAACATGGCTTGTGAGGAGGAGCTGAGGGAACTGGGGTTGTTGAGTCTGGAGAAGAGGAGGCTGAGAGGAGACCTTATTGCTCTCAACAGCTACCTGAAAGGAGGTTGGAGTGAGGTAGGGGTTGGTCTCTTCTCCCAAGTAACATGCAATAGGATGAGAGGAAATGGGCTTAACATGCAGCAGGGGAGGTTTAGTTTGGATATTAGGAAGAATTTCTTTACTGGAAGAGTGGTGAGGCATTGGCCCAGGCTGCCCAGGAAGGTAGTGGAGTCACCATCCCTGGAGATGTTCAAAAAATGTGTAGATGTGGCACTCAGGGACATGCTTGGGCTGATGATTGGAGTTGATGATCTTAGAGGTCCCTTCCAACCTTGATTCTATGATTCTACCTTCAGGATTTACTGTGCATATACTTGTTTGCCATTTTAGTGGACATGTTCCTCAAATGTGGCAAATCATTTATATAAAATGAAAATCACCACATGTTTGGGTCTGGAGAAGACTTTTTGAAGCTTAACGACTGAAGTATCTAAAAAGTCCTACTTTCAGAACCTTCCAGTGAGGACACTTCATCCTATCATGCCTAGAGACTACATTATATGGTCTGGCTCTCATGTGACTTGGCATGTTTCAGCCAGTAGCACAAACTATCCTTCAGCAACTGCAAGGACTAGAGTCTTACTGTCACTGGAGCACAAAGCCTGGGAATTATCTCTCTTGATTACCAGTTCTCTGTCTGCTCATGCCCAGAAAAAGGAACGAATGGGATGAGGAAGAGTTTTGGAAAAAGGTTAAACAAGGGAGATAATCTCAACCTTAATTCTAGTATTTTCTCATTTTTAAACTTCTTTTATTCTGGCATCTTCATTTTCTTTCCTTCTGACAAAGTTATGCTATCCATTTAAAATATCCCTCTTATTTACAGGCAAGCAAAAGAGTAAAATAAATGCATCATTTTCTTGGCAATGTAGCTGCATAAAAGGTTCATGGAATTGTCAGTGACAGTTCCTTGACAAGGAAAGCTGGAGATATTACTATAGTAACATTCAAAGATGGTTGCAACAAAAATAAAATAATTCAGAGGAAGGCAATATTTACTCACATAACATGAGTCATTTGGATGGTGAATTCTTGACAGTGGTGAAGAAGGGGAAAGTTGTCAAGGAAGAGTGACAACATGTCCCCACTTCATGCTGCAGAACCCAAAGGTTCTCACTGACAACCAAGGAAAAGACAGCAACACAGAAGCAGAATGTAGATTCCTCCTTAGCAGACTTAAGATATGCACTACCAGTGGGCTGAGTTCTGCTTTCACATATGCTTCGGATTGCCTCTTGGTTTCCCTGCAAAAGCCTGTTTATAGCAATGACAGATCTGTGCAGAGAGGGACTCGGTGCCCTTCGATCAGGCTGTGAATACAAAAGGCACCACAGAGATCTTCATGACACATCAAAAGTATGAAGAAAGAATCTCAGAGCAGATTTTGCCCTGCACAAAAGCATGGCATCAAATGTGGTCATTCCTTCTCTGCCCCTTGCAAAGTATGAGTAATGAAAAAATAAATGTAAGGTACCTGAAGACCTCTGAGCTCTTAAAAACCAGCTAAAAACAGTGCTCCAAATTCTGTTTCTCATGTGCAGCTCCATCAACGTGCCAGGGACACAGTGTGCTGTTAGATTAGCAGAGTGCAGGTGGGATCCAGAGCACCACAGAAAGGCAAGGTCATGATTTTTCCATATGGAAAGACTTATGAGGGACTCCTTGCTCTGAGTGATTTCACTTTAGATGACAGGCGAAGAAATAAATGGAACGGAAGACTGCGTGTATCTCTGTAACGTGCTGCAGCAGTTTGGCTTGATGCAATGGCAGCTGGGAGTTTGGGGAGGTACTCCTCAGAACTGTGAAGTCATAGGGAAAATGCAGTCGTATCAAACAGAGCCATCCATCTGGAGGAGGAGGAGGAGAAAGGGATAGGCATGACAGGACAAGGCAAAGGAAACACTTGAGCTTAACTCTAAATCAAATCATCTCCTTTAAGAACTTTTTTTTTTTCAAAATCACCTTGACATCCAGCGTCCCTAGCTCTGCAGTAGGGAAGTTCAAATATATTGTGCTTCTGTTGCCTAAATTTTAATTAGCCTGTGGGTAAATGGGGAACTTTGGAGTTAACTCCACAGTGATTTTAATGTGCCCTGTCAACTTGAGAAGGCCAAATCCTCCAGTAACATCCACAGTTGACTTCTGCACATGTGTAAAAGATTCCACAAAGTGCAAATGTGGTGATTTAGGCATTAGCCTGAAAGATCTTTTTCATTCTTTTAATGCCAAAAAGAAACCCTCCACGCAGACCTGTGGGTCTCCAAAGAGTAGCTGCAAAGTCAGGTTCCCAAAAGTGCCGAGACCTGCAGACTGGGTACAGACCACTGTGTCTTAGTTTAGCCCAAGATGCTCTGAGCAATGAAATAACGTGATAAAATCACCCAGCTTGTAGAAAAATCAGCTTGTGTTGATTTCCGTAAAAATCCCTGCTTTGGTTGAGCTACTTTTGACTTGCAGCGAGAGATGAATTTGACCTGCTCTCTCTTTCTCATCTGTTGGGCTGCAGCTGTGCCCTCTAGCACTGTGTATGTATTCCAAGCTCATCTAGATGTTGAAACAAAAGCACAAATGAGATGACAATCTTCCATTCTTTCTGCATGCTGCCAATACCTGTTTGTCACTATAATGGTATTAATCATCTTTTATTTACAGCGGAACATTGGAAGCTTCCATTTTCCCCTTCTGATTTATTTGTAGGACAACAGGTGCACAACTTCAGCAGGTGTATGGATGTGGGCATGTGTTGTGAGTTTGCTGATAGCCACAAAACATCTTTAGTAAATTATTATTTGTATCAAAGCAGCCGTTATTTTTATTTCATGCCTAAACTTAATTCCACAGCTGTCAGCTCCCCCAGTCCGCTATCTGCTTCGTGTGGCAGCTGCAGAAATGCCACTCATAGGTGCGAGACCTCTTTTCTCACCCCACAAACCCCCCTGCAAATGAGATATCCCTAAACCACACACTGCTGCCAGCTTCTGAAACTTGGGAAAGGGGCTGAAAATGTATCAACAGTTTCCATTGGCAACTGCTGCAGAAAAGCATGATAGTGGTTCGACAGCTGACACGAAATGCCTTTCCATATGTAAAGCTGTGCCTTAAACACACAAGGGACACTAAGAATAAACTTTGTACTTTCTTTGCTTTTGTCTAACAGCAAATGGGTTGTGAAGAAGTGCTGGATGCTTTAAAAAAAAATGCAGTTATAATTTTGGATCCAAGCTGTGAGAACACTCATTGGAGACAACTGTTCTCTCATGGGCTAGCCTTGAATAAACAATCACAGCTCTGTGTGATATTACTTCTTAACCAGATTCTAGCATTGAGCTGATGCCTCGCCATGGTTACTTGCTTTTTAAACCAATGTTTCTTTTCCTTCCTTTTTGCCAAGATTCTTGCTTGCTTGGCAGTGGCTTGTTCTCATTTGAACTTTTGACCTATTTTAATCTCCACCAAATTTTTACCCTAAAAGAACCTTTTCACTGATATCTTTTTGTTGTCCTGAATTTCTTTTCTGTGTGTGAGAACTTACTTGGGGACCTGGCTTATGGGAAAGAGCCCAAGTGACTGTCTTCTTCTGAGCAGCCAACAGCTGGCAGGCATCCGTGAGGAGATTAGAAAACAAAGCCACAACAGCACAAGATGGTAGCCACTCCTGAAGTAACATTAAAAGGGAAAGAAGGACACACACGTATACACACAAACTGCCAAGTCATTCACTTGGAGACTTATTTGTGCTTGTAAGCTCCTGAGCTTGCCTCACTTGAATTCCTCTGAGGATAACATCGTTAAAACCCATGTAGGAGCATCCCTCTGCCACGTGGGGTTCTGAGGCAGAACCTCTCACCTGCGTTGCACACTGGGGTCCTGTGGATCATATTAGTGCCCTGAGGAGGGCAATAGGTCTCTGGTGGCTTTGGGGCAACTCTCCAAGCCACCTGGAAGAAATAAACCAACAGCTTCCATAAAGAAGGTAAAATTCCTCTTACATGAGCAGAACAGTTTTGTTTATTTTTTTTGTTTGTTTTGTTTGTGTTTTTTTTTCTCTATGTTTTGTGGAGAGTCTGAAAGGAGAAGATAAATGGGAATTTGCTGAAGAACCTCCAAAATATATCTAGTCATGTAGCTGACTAATATTATTCCCATTTCTGAAAAAGAAAAACCCACAGCATTCCCTTACTTGTTCACTCAGTTTCTTGTTCACTGGAAGATGTCACTGTGTGGTTGCCTAAAAGAAAGTCACATACATGTGTATAATGTATGTGCACATATATGGACACATACATAAACACATACAAAACTACAGCAGTAGTATTTCTTACTACTATTTGTTATTGGTAAAATCCATTTTCTGGCCAGAAATATAACTGCCAAATTTCTAGCGCTAGTGAAAGCAGAGTTATTACTATTTAAAAAGCTCTCAGTCTCAGACTGTATCATTTTTGGCTGAGTTTGTAATGTGAAGTAACACCTAGTCCAAGCCTCTAGGACAACAGACTCCTTCAGTCTGCTGCATGTGAAACGAGCCAGAGTAACATCCTTCTGGTATGGGCATCAGATACTCTGCTAGACAAGCTATAGGCCAATGATTTACTCACCTTTATTAACAGGTTAGTAAGGAACTTTGTTCATAGACTAACACATGCCTAAGGCCAACTTTTCACCATTTAAGATCTAACTGACATTTTAATGTAGGAAAATCAGCAAGTTACCTTTCTTTTAAAACCTAATCTTACTAAATATTTTATATGTTAGAAGATTTTAAATTAAATCAGACAATTAAAAGTCTCTCCTTGCTCACTCTTATTTATTAACTTTTAGAGTGCAATTTTCTACACTGTGCCAAAATCAATATTATGAGATAAAATTTCTAACAAGAACTTCCTTTCTCATAAAATTTTATTGGCAATTTAATTTTTCATCTGTACTGAAATGGTAAAATATAAAGAACAATGCTCTTTTTTTGCTAGTAAAAAGCCTTTATTTACTTTGGAACACAAGCAGGAGGTACATTTTCAGCTAAGTTCAATCATTTTCTACATCCCTGATATCTCTTCATTTGCACAGAATCCTGCCTGACAGAAAAATCACTAACTCATTGACTGGAGCATGCTTTATATGCAAGTATTGGTTACAATCTGTTTCTCAGCCCCCTTGTGTCTGAGTTAGAAGTGGGCAGAAGTGCTTGTTCAACCTGTACTGCACAGAATCAAGCTGCTACCCTGGGGCAATTTATCCCTTAATGACTAATATGCAGAATTCTTTCTGAATCTAGCTGAATTACTGTGGTTTGCTGTAGCATGTGTCCAGCAGAAAGTCATTGCACTACCTTGGGCATGGAGGGGAAGTGAAAGAGCTCAACATGTTCCTCAGTCCAGGATGGGAACACAGACGTTCCTATGAGAAAGACAAGGTCCTTTCCCATAACAGAGCAGGAGACAGAGAAGGAAGACAAGTCAAAGCCTTGCATAGGGTTTGGCCACACTGTAGTAAAAGTTTGCTCCATTCTAGGCTCTCCATTCTAGGCTCTCCCATCAGATGATTTCAAAATTATTTGAACAGTCTGAGTCACTAGAAGATGCCAAGGTGGACAGAAATATGCCCACACTGTGGCAGAAAAGCAAGTAGGCAGCCAAGCTGGGTAACTGCTCTCCAAGACTCACACTGGGACCTACACCTAATACAGCTCCTGCTGCATGCTTGTTTCTTATGCCAGAACTGCTTCTTCTGGTGAACAGGAGCCTCCTTTGATAGCTGGCTCCTGCGTGGTGAGCAAACCCAGCACAAAATGGTACCTCACAGGAGTGTGGAGGGGAGCACGCAGTCACCTATGCTCTGCTGCTGGTTGTGCAGCTCCCCCCAGGTAGCAATGAGTGCAGAATCTGTGTAGGTGCAATCACCTCAGCTGCTGGCAAACCCCCTCACTCGGTGCCATGGCTATTCCCACTGGAAGCCAGGCTTGCACGGCCAGTGTGGCTCAGCCTTTGGGAAGGAGGCTTCTCCCTGGACAATGCTGACTGGAGCCTCCGTGCAGAGTGTCACTTTCCCACACTGAGTAGTCCCTTGATCTGTGAGTAGTGCCTATGACTTCCACGGGGACTACTTGCAGAGGACAATGCAGCTCAGCAGGCTCTTTGTAAATGTGTGACCACGACTCATTCATCAGCAGCAATGACCCCTCTAATCATTTACAATGCCTTTGGGCCTCCCTGTGTAAAAAAAAATGCTGCTATGCCAAGCCGAGGGGAGAAAAACTTGTGCGGTGGTGGTGGCTTTCAAACTGGAATTGTGAAGCATTATTTGTATCGAGAGATGAAATAACAAGGAGTGGGAAGGGTGAGAAAACATGAAAGGAAATAGGCTTAGGGAAACAGAAGCTGGAAGTAATCAATAAATCATAGAATAAAGTAAAGAGAAAGAACCTTTAAAGTGCCCGAGCTTAAATGTCAAGAGTATTAGAACAAAAGAACTCCAGGCAGGAGAATGTGTGACAGAGGAATATGCTGAAACTCTGACAGAAAGCACACTCACTTTTTTGAGTGAATTTTTGAGTAAACACTCCCTTACTTGAAAAACAGAGGACAGACAACAAAGAGCAGGAGAGAAGAACAGAACAAGAAATTAGGAAAACGTGTAGGTTCCTGTTCATAAATAGTTTGAACACACAGTATTGATATTATTGTTTCTAGAAGATTCTGAGGAGTAAAAGTGGAAAAAAACCACCATTGTGGCAGTGGTAAATATTAGTTTTAAATTATATAATATGCTGAGAATGTGCTATCACATATGCAGGAAGGTATGCCATCGATATTGCAGAGTAAAAGGATCTTGCTTACATTGCACTACACCAAAAAGAAACAGCACCAGCCGAGGCAGAGCTGCTGTTATATTTATCCCTAGACAAATTCATACAGCAAAAATTTAGGGGGTTTTCTAATGGCACTCTTTCAGTGATGCACTTAATCACACGTAGCTCTAGTCACGCTTAGCTCTAGGGACATGTGTTTGCCCCACTGAAATCTGTGTATATAAACATACACTTAAAGTTAAGCAGGTACTCAAAATGTTTTTCCAAGCTGAAGCCTCTGTGCTGATGGATTACCTAGTTAGCTATAAATTGCACGGTTACAGCTGGTTTTTGGCTACTGGCTCAGAAACAGATACCTATTCTGCTTGAAGCAAGCTTATAATGACCGTTATTCATGTAACACAATAGATCCTTCAGGCAGCGCACGCATGTACGTTGTGAAAGCAAAATCTTCTGTTCAAACTGGGTTTGCAGGCAGCTGAGCAAAGGCTGCTTATGCTCTACTCAGCAGAAACCTGCATGGAACGGAACTACTGTGCTTTGATGTACCTTGAAGAGCAAAACTTGGGAAGCCTTCACAGAAGCTGCTGGGATGTGGCAGATGGATGGGCTCCTGGGACTAAAGCATCACCTAAACTCCACGTAGCCCACTCAGCCAGTGGCAGGGGAGAAAAAGTACATTAAATTGGTTGTAAAACACTGTAAGTTCGAATCAGGTCATGATACTGATAGGGAAGCAGTGAAGCTTAGTCCATTTTAAAGAATCTTCATTAAACTACCTTGCTTCTTTGCTATGCACACAAATGACAGTGCTGATGTGCAACAGTAATGTCAGCAGGTAAGCTGAGTGTTAATGCTTGTGTTGATGTTGCTGAGTAAGCCCGCTATACAAAAGACACATTTCCAAAATCCTGACAGGTCTGATGTGAGCAGAGTGCTGAGTCAGGGGGGAAAAAAAATAGTTAGTGCAAGTGCTCATTTGACAGCTAAGGATTTTGTGGTATGCCTCAACAAGACATCTAAAATTTCAGACATAATTTTATGAAACGTCTCTCATTCGAGTTGTCAAAGCCTGACAGGCTTGTTAACAACATCAAGGGCTGAATGGTCCTTCATCTTCTTGCTCTTGCTCAACTGAATGATCGATGAACAAACTAAAACTGACAGCTGTTGCAAAGATATCAAGAATTAAAGGAGATACAGAAGATGTTTCTACTCCTCCCTGCCTAATTCAGCCTAAAGAAGTTGATATTCTGTTCAAGAAAAGGTAGGAAAAGCAGGAACAGCTGTAGCCTAGATCCTGGTCTTAAGTCCAGCTGTTTGGCCCACTCCAAGGAAGGCCACTAGAGTGGCACAAGGCAGGCCAACTCAGAAGGCTGGAGTCCATTAGTTATCTTCTGTTTCCAGGGCTTTATTTCCACCAGGAACCAAGGAACTGGGAACTCACTGAAGCAATAAACATGAAAGTTTGTCAGTGTCCCTAGGATTTGCACAGTATCTCGACAAATTTGACCCTAAACGTGGCAAAACAAGATCTCAAGCTACAGGGTTTTTGATAAATATTTGACCTCTATTAAACTGTCAGTATTTTTCAGTGATGTTAGCTCTAATTTTAAGTCAATGTCTTTGGTCCACATCTTAGCTTCCCTGAACTTCCCAGTAAAATAAAAAACCCTACTGATGTACCTGAAATACCATGGTGGTTTCAGTGCATACCAATGCTTGCTGAAAGCAAATTTTGACCAGATGTACTTGAAATCTGATTCTGAGAATTAACCAGGGAACCAAAGCATGTTACCTGAATAAACAGCCACACAGATCAGCTAAGGTTTTGAATATTAGATCATCGTAACAAACCATGCCAACGACATGCAGACCAATGACTCCAAACTCAGGGTGTGACATACACTGAGCGGGGTGAAAGGAGGACAAAGGGACACAAGGACACTCCGTGCGGTCTGCTCAGGGGCATTTTGTGATCAGGAAGTCAGGTGTCATTAAGTAAATGGCTCCTCAGAGGTTACTCAGCTCTTTCCTGTACACCAGCAAGGTCTACGCTGAAGATGTTGCATACTTGCCAACCTGGTAGACCTCAATGATGAGATGACATGCTTGATGTATTAGGGGAGAGTGGAGGATGTGATTTCTCTCAGCTCTGGCAGGACTTTCAGCACTGTCTCCCATAAGAACTTGTATAACATCCAACAAATTGAGCAATTACAGGGTAAGTAAGTGTACAGTGAGGTAGACTGTAAGCTGACAGAGGTGCTGGGCTGAAAGGCTTGTGATCACTGGCATGTCCAGCTGGATGCCAGTCACTCATGGTGTACCCCAGAAGAAGACACTGGGACCAGTTCTATTTTTTTTCTTCATTAACAGCCTGAATGGTAGGACAGAGTGCATCCTCACCAAGTCTGCAGATGCTATAAAACTGGGAAGAGTGGTATCCAGACCAGATGACTGTGCCTCCATTCAAAGGGACCTTGACACACTGGAGAATTAGGCTGACACGGATCTAATTAAGTTAAAAACAATGAAATGGCAAGGCCTGCCCCTGGAGAGGAACAGCCCCATCTACCAGGACAGGCTGGGGCCAACGGGCTGGAAAGTAGCATTGTAGAAAAGTCCCTGGGGGTCCTTGTGAATGACAAGTTAACCAGGAGCCAGTGATACCCCTTCAAGGCAAAGACCACCAACAGCCTTCTGGGCTGCCTAAGGCAGAGCATCACCAGCAAGGGAAGAGAGATGGTCCTGCTTGCCTGCTCAGCACTGGTGAGACACATCCTGGAGAGCTGGGTCCAGCTCTGGGCTCCCCAGTACAAGTGAGACATGGGCTTACTGAGGCAGGTCTGGTGAAGGACCACAAAGATGACTGACAGTTTGGAGCATCCAGCATACAAGGAAAGACTGAGAGCTGGGACTGTTCAGCCTGGAGGAGAGAAGGCTCTGGGGGATCTCACCAATATGTATAAACACCTGATGGAAAATAGGATGGGAGTTTGACTCTCATCAGTGGTGCCCAGTGACAGGACAGAGGTAATGGGCACAAATTAAAATACAGGGAATTCCTTTTAAACGTAAGAAATCCCATTTTTACTCTGAGGATGACTGAACACTGGAGTAAGTTGCCCCAGAGAGGATGTGGGGTTTCCCTCCCTGGAGATAATAAAATCCTCAATGGACACAGCCATGAGGACTGAGCTCAGGTGTCCCCTGCTTTAAGGAGTGGGGTGGAAGAGGTGATCTTCAGAGACCCCTTCCCTCCTCAGCCATTCCGTGAGTCTGTGACAGCCACATCTTCACCTCCCCCTTGCAGAGACTGCTACACTGAATGGCTGTTACTTTTATTCTAGGAATGGCATATATAACCAGTGATTTTTCCAGAAAGTGCATCAGGTTATTGTCATTTCCTTGACATACAAGCTGAATTTACAACTCTATTGCCATCCTTATTTTTCGTGTTTCCTACTTCAACTTTGCAGAGTGCTCTCTAATGAATAAAGTCTATAGTGTATCTCACACAATGGGAAGGCAAGAACCGATTACCCTTTATTGAGAAAGAGCTATTTTTAAAGCTGCATTTGTTACCTGGCTCTGCTGAGCCAGCACAAAGTCATTCTTACTTTGTTGCAGAGTACTTTGTGTGCTGTGTGTATACTACGGTGTCCTTTGTAAACATGAAATATTTAAGGGCTGGTATTACTATCCTGGGGTTAGTGACTCTGCACAGTGCCACTGTCTGAGGAGAAACTCAGAGATGGAAAGACTCTCTCAGGAGCTGCAGCTACCTCCCATTTCACAAGGTCAGCCATCCATCTCAGGCTATCACCAATGGTGGGTATTTCTTTTGTGCCTCTGCCTGCAGAACAGAAAAGAATAATTTCCTACTCTCCATTGTGTTGGTTTACTACAGGCAGATGCTGCTCTCAAGTGCAGTGGCAGCTCTCAAATGAAATATGTATCTGTTTCCCCTGCAATTTTAGGACTTGGGACAATCCACAAGCTGCACTCTTAATGCCACAGTTCTGATTCAGATGCTCCCCTGAACTAGTATCTTCTTTCATGTCCCCCAAGGGAGGGGTCATGGTTGTATAAAACTGCAGTGTTGCTGCAACTGTGACACCACCCCTCAGTTCTGAGACACCTGCATGACTGCTACACAGGGATCTGGGCTACCTCCCAGAAAAAAAATCACTGAGCTTCAGACAGAATTTGGAGTAAAACTGACATGCCTGGGGCTAAGAGGAGGGCACAGGCAGCAGGGGAGAGAGGAGTGCTCATGAAACTCTTCAAAATGGAGGGAATTCATTCCTGC
>NW_008588128.1:22810-32827 GCF_000691845.1 Merops nubicus
CTTGAAGAACTCAACCTACAAATGATTGCATTGTTGCAAGAATGAGAGAATAAATCGCTCATTGCTACAAAAGTCTCACAGAGCCATCCCAGCACACTGAAAGCTTGTCTGAAAACATGCTTTCTGTGGAGCTATGAACCACAGCAAACTTACACCTAACTTTGTTCCTTTACAATTCAATTCTCCCTGCTTGTTACCTGCTATTTAATGTCATTATGCATATATAAATGTAAATGTGAATGTAAACATGTGTATGAGCTGTTAGAGCATATGTTTGTTTATTTCTGCTCTCTGTGTGTACAACTACTACAGCAAAATCCTTTAGATGCAGAAATGTTTTGCAGTTCATCCGTTTTTGCCTTCTTCCTGCACTTGCAATGCCAGCACCAATTAGTTCACAGGGATTATTTCTAGTCAGTGGCAACTCTCCTCAACTGAGGTAGCGCTGAGCTGAAAAATAATCAAGGCCAATATTTGGGCAGAGCTGAATTCTACAATAAACACAGGGCACGTGTATTTGTGTCCAAGGTTCCTCCTGCCCTTCACTTGCTGCCCAGTTGCCCTGACCCTTTTCCCAGCAGGAAGAGGGGTGTCTGGGAGAAGGGAGCCAGGGTGCTCTTCAGCAACAAGCAACACGAGCTCTGTGCCAGTGCCCGATGCTGATCCCAGCACCTATGTTGGGAACTGGAGACTGGTCCCACAGGCGAAGCCCCTGTGGGCAGCAATGCCCCACTGAAAAGCCACCCGGCTTCATCCGAGGCTTCAGGGCCTTGCCTATGGCTGGAACATGCTTGGGAGCATCACTGGTGGGCAAGGAACAAAAGAGGCCACTGAGTCCTCTTCAACCAGCTTGGTGCATGTGCTGAAGTTAGTTAGTCCCTACCAGCAGCTGCTCTATTTATAGATAAGTCGCAAGTCTGACGTAAGATAGGGTTTGTTTTTTCTGTACAGCAGGGCAAAGGTGCCTTTCTCATCCCCTTCTTCAGTTTTTGGATAAACCCTTACTTGTTTTCACAGGAACATTAGCTCAAATCTGCTGCTACTGTGCAGAGCTGATAAAACTATTGCTTGGGAAGACCATATGTCACACGGAACTGCTCAGGAGCACGGAGCTCTGCTTTCCTGCCCATCCTTTCAGATACAATTTTATGCTCAGTTAAGATGGAAAAGAGCATTGTGTTTAAAGATAAACCCATTTACTGTGAAACCACTTTGCTAAATTCTGTCACCAAACCACTTGTAAGGAAGACATTTGGACTGCTTGCTTAAAAAAAAAAAGCAAAGTTGTTGCACATCTCTTTCTCCTTGTTTATCAGTTGCTATGACAATGCTGATGACAATGTCAGCACAGGCAAGGACTAAAATCTTTTGCTAGAGGCAAGAAAAGACAAAATCAGTTCTGAGGAGAAAGTTCCCTTTATTGATATACTTCTGGTTACCCTCTTTGACCCGGGTGGTGAGCCAATATTCGGGGTGCCTACAGGTTGTTTCTGTTTGGAGAACAAACGGGTGAAGGGGTGAACTGGGTTTTTTGACGTGCTGCTCTTTGTTTGGACAGAACGTACACAGTGCCCTCCTGCTCTGGGCACAGTGGGAGTCAAGACAACAGGCAGGGCTTTCTCTTCTCACACTTCCAAACTTCTTTTGAGCCACAACTCAAGGTCTCCCTCTCTTAGCTTTCTCTCAGGGTCAGGCTACAAGGATTTTCCTCGCTGGCTCTGGTGTCCTTGCTGCTTCCTCTGTCTGCTTCTCTGACACTTCTGCTGACACTTTCTGAGTCTCTCTGTTCCATCTATGCCACCTTGTCCCCAGCATCTGCAGTTAGATCCTGGAGAAATGCCTCAGCCCCACAGCTGGGCACTGCCAGGCGTGCTGGTGCCGGAGGCATGGTGTGCTATGTACTCTGTGTGAGGCTGCTGAGCTCTCAATGAGCGTGTCCCACAGAGAAGGTAGTTTTCAGGCCCTCCTTGGGGAAGGGAACTTTTCTCACCCACCACCTTCACTGAGGTTTCTCTGCATAACACCAGATTTATTTCCAACAGTGTATTTTTGCTGCCTGTCAGATCACTTTCTGTACAGTAGTGCTATGAGGTGAGGGAGCAGAAAACACGTTACTATTTCCTAACAAAGCAGCCTCTGATGCAACTATAATACAGTTGTGAAAAAGTCCTAGAGGAGTTAAACAGATTTGACAGCATTTAATTTCCATAAATTCAGGGCCTGATCCTGCTTTTGTTTTGCTAATGAGTATTAGAGGGAGACCTTCAGAGAAACTGAAGACAGAAACAACATCCCAAGGCAGGTGTGTGATGGAGCTGTTGGGACATTTTCATGCCCTACAGAGGGAACTCCAGTGTTCCTGCTCTGGGTTCAACCCATCTTGGCTGTGATCAACAGGTCTCCTGTCCAGGCCTGGCTGGGCTACATGGATAATGCTTTTGGCATCAGCTCTGCTGATGGCTTTACTCCTGGGTTGGAACAAAGGTTGCATATAGTGTAATCTCTGCTCAGAGAGGGCAGAGATCTTTGATTTTCAACAGCAAAAACTTGTAAGCTGCATTTTCTTTTGCTCTTAAAGAAACAAGCTCAAGGAGTTTTAATTTATCTTGGGTTTATGCCACAGCTATAAACATGGCCTACTCAACACATAAGAAAGCTGCTTTTAGTTTTCTCAGGCAAGACACATTTCTGGTTTCCACACACTTTCTTTTTAACATCCCTTACATAGACCCATCTCCTACCACTTCCCACCTCCATCTTTCTGTAGGTGATGGGCTGTGATGGGGTTCAGTGTAGACTCTGACTGAAATAGACCCTCTGGTATGGCCTCACATCTCCATGACTTTGAAAACAACTCCTCCACTACCACAGATGAGCCAGTTATCATTTTCTGAAGGCCCCAGCAGAACAAACAGGTGTCTTTAGCCACACTCACAGCAGTAATACTTTGGCACTGCTGAAACAGTCAAATACTGTCTTTCTACAGTGCACTGCCACTCATTAAACTGGACCTGGCAGCACTGGTGAACTCCATGCCATGAAAAATCTCTGAATTCAACAGAACCTAATTTAAATGGAATTTCACGTGCCACAACAGAAGAAGCTTGCACCTAAAAATCTCAGGCCATCCCCTCACCCAGCCAGTCACAAATCCCCAGCAACTGCCCTTTTGCTGAGACCATTATTTCTTTATTAATATACAGTGAACAGTATATATTTGGTTTGCCTTTGAGAAGGGGGTGACTTTTCTCCAAGCACTGGATAGGGTAAGCAGCTCTTTGCACAGAGCATCCCAGTAAGGCCACATGGTATGTAAACTGAAGTGTCTGATTCTGCTGAGTCCTCAGCAGATGATGGAGTCGGGATTGCCAATTTTCTTCTGTTTTTGCTGAAAGCCACAAGCATTCATGGATTGGCGGGGGAGTGGTGGTGGGTGCTGTGGAAATCCATTTTCCTTTTAAAACATTGCAGGAAACAGTTCCACAAGCTCTAGTAAGATTGCCACATAAGAGAAAACAGGTATTCTCAGGCTTACTTGTTACTGATTTCTTCTGTTTTCAACAAACTGTCCATCACTTGATCAGAGTCTGAACAAAAGATCTCCCCTCTCAAGCAAGTATCTTCAGCAATCCACCCTACAATAATTCAGAGAAAGGATTTAAGAGCACTGAATCTGTGCATCAATCCTAGATTTGTACAAGCCAGTCCATATACCAGCAGTACCAATCTGATCCAGGCCAGGGGGGAGCACCCAAGTTCATTTCTCTAGGACCTGCCAGGTCTTTATGCTGCCTTTGTCCTTACACCGACCTTTTGCTGGCTGCAAGACAACAGCTAATCTCAGCCAGCATAAAGCTGGGTGTTGAAGATAACCCATCAACATTTTTGGAACCAGTGTGAACCCAGTGTCAGCACTTGCACTACAGATCTAGCTGGGGTGTACTGGATTGCACTGGAGGAGCACTGGAACTGGACTGAGTGCATCATTGGACCACAGCCTCAGAAGCCAGCCCTAAATGCAAGGACATTGCCTTATGAGGCCATTCTGCCTCAATCTCTCTGGATCTGTTCCACTTTGCTCACAATGCTTGCATATTCACTGAGAGAGAGCACGAGAGTGACTCTTCAGTGAAGGGCTTCTGGCACTTGCTGGAGAGGGGAAACACACAGGTTCCAGCATGGACTGAGGCACTTCAGCAAAGCAGAACAGCATCAGCAGGACCAACAAGGCACCTCCAGACCCATCATACTCACTGGCCTGCTTAGCAAAGTCACACATGTTCTGAAGAGGACAGACACAGCATTCAGGGTAATCAATACCCCCCACCCCTCACTCTGCCTGTGACCACTGACCATCTAGGAGACGGCTACTGCCTCACCCTGTCCCTTCCTACCCAGCCACTGCCAGTGCATCCAGCTCTCTTACAGTGAGAGCTGTAAGAGCTCCGTGCCCCTGGGCAGCAGCCTCCCAGTGAGGGTCCTGCCTGCAGTCGCTGCACCCTCCTGCCTACGTTCTTCCTCCATTCTTAACTGTTCTGCTCTGTTTATGGCCCCTGGCTTGAGGCTCCCATGTACCTACGCAGAGAGTTGCCCCTGGTCCCAACTGGTAGCACCTGATGGACAGAATTCATACATCAGGTCAAGGTCTCCTTTGCCACTTCAGCAAACAAGCCGTCAGGACTGGTTTAAAGCTGCACTGTGTTTAGGGAGGCCAGATGGGTGTTTGTTCCTTCCTTCGCCCCTTCTGTCAGGGCACCTTTTGCTGCTGAACTGATGTTTGCAGTGGCTAAGTGTCCTTTTTCTCAGCAGATCCAGGACTTGCCTCAGTACTTCCATCATCCCATGCACACTGTCCTACTCTCAGCTTTGCTGGGGGTGATCTAATCCTAGGTTTCTGTTCAGTGATCCAGTCTGTTTTGCTCTTGCTGATCTGGTAATTCAGATGTCACAAGCAGGGTTTTTTTCCTGAGGCTCAGTACTCTCGACACTCAGCTAAAGCTACATTTTGTTTAACCCACAGGCCAAAAGCCTCCTCATCCAACCTGTGTGACCCCTGAACACAGGTTGGCCTGCACAGGCTGTCTATTGTCACCAGCTACAGTCATGCCTAGCCTTGGAAGTGAAATATTAACACATTCCTGTGGGAAAGGAAAATTCTAGTTTGATGACAGAGCTTTACACTTTCTAAACAATAGGCAAGGTAGAACAGAATCAGCTCCTTGTTCTTTTTGCTTAGCTCTTACTCCTGACTAAAAAATTTCCTGAAAAAGATTTTCTGGCCCCCTATGTCTAATACCAATTACTGTTTGGAAAAATGGACATCAGCTGCTTGAAACCTACTTTGTTGGCTATATCCTCCAGAAAATGATTAACAAAGGTCCTAAAAACTCCAGCCCTGTGGTGCATGTTTTTTTCACCCTTTTCAGAACTGTTCCATTGTGCTACTTTTTAAGGTTTTGATATTTTGTTCCTTATCCTGATTTAGAAGCATTTGCTACTAGGCAGGTTCTGACACATCCCAGTAATTTAGAGCTTTTTCACCTTAGATTCAAAGTGCTGTTTTTATAGTATTAGAAGTCTTTTTATTCACACGGCCTCCACCTTGAGCAGCTCTCTGAAGGTGGTTATCAAGACAGCTATGCTTGGTGGATATTTTTACTGGAACCAAATTCAACATTGCCTGTAAAATGACAATTCTTCTGTCTGTAGCAGGTTTTATTCTGCAATGGCTAACCTTTGATTTATGCGATTTCTTCTCTTGCTAGCATCAAATATATTCAAAATACCAGCAGCCTGTGGCTGTAAACTGTACACACAAGCATTTATACTTGCTCCAGCCACAGCTTGGTTTTAAAAAGGGAAGGTGGAAAACCACTACTTTAAACATTTGCCACACTGTCTTTGTGGAAGACATCATTTTAAACTTTAAAATGTGTTTTATTTTCCCTGTGAAATAACCAAAGACAACAAGTGACTAAGAGCACCTAACCACAGTGGGCCAGAGCACAGAGAGCTTTGAAAGCAGACCCCATGGGTCTCTATTCTTTGAAGTCAAGTAAAAATGGTGGCTACAGGTAGGGTCTGAGTTTTGGGTCTGCCTAACAGTGCTTGAGCCTGGGAAAACAGAGGAATGGGAACATATTGCTTCATCCCTAGGGCTCACTGAGGCTTATCTGATGCTCAGGAGAAGCCTGAAATCTGTGCTGGGCATATGTCTTTTCCTCAGACTTCTTCCATAGGTGCACCTGCAAGTATGGAAATGGAGCCTGTCTGCTGGAACAACCAGCCCATGCCACATGGTCCACAAATCAGCAATGAGAGACAGCAATCTTTGACACAGCTGACATGGAGGCTGCCTGAGGAGGGAGCCTGGGAAGTCAGGCAGATCACCCATTCCTTTACAACCCACACGTGGCAAGAACTAGCCACACCTTTATCAAGGATTGCTGGTGATCTGGGGGGAAAAATTATAAATTCCCCACAAAATTTGCTATTTCTAAATGCAAATATCCATACTTTAAAAATCTGAAGGTCATTTTAAAGGGTAATTTAAAATGTCATTTTAATAGCTAGGTTTTAGACAGACTTCTTCACACTATGTTTTCACGTGTTCATATACAGTTTGTGGTGTATTCACTGTTATTACCTATGATAATAGGACAGTTGAAAAATGGTTTAATTTTACTGTCATATCACTAAGGACTCCTGCTATCTAGTATCAAAACAACTGGAATACTCTTATATTTCCTATTTGTGTTGTAATGAAATAATATTGACAGCCTGAGCATTGCAACATAAATGGGAGACGCTTTGTACTGGGAAAGAAGGCAGTTATCCTAAATGGGTATCATTATCTGTCACTACTAGTTATCCTTAAACAGAAATTACCCTTAATATTTTTTTAAAATAACAGTGAAGTTAAAAAAAAAAACCCTCATCTCTGAATTATACTTTCAAAATTTTTACATTTTTTCCTTTCTCCTAAATTAAAAAAAAATAAAATAAAAATTCCTTAGCTATTTCCAGAGAAATATAAACTCTGAAATTTCCCCAGCTACAAAGACACAAAGACTTTTAGTAGCCTACTGCTGATCTTTCTACCAACCATATTTTGTTTGGGTTTTTTTTTTTGGTGCTACCTGGAATAATAGCTTATATTCGTAACACTTCCTTTTGGAATAACATACCAGACCACACTGGGCATTTATTATATGTTATGCACTTCAGCACAGGAATTTTTGGGATACCATATATGATAAAAATGGGGCAGATTTTGCAGTTCCTATCTCTGTTTCACCCTACTTTCCCTTTTTTCATGACATACATTAGAAAAATCACTTTAAAAATGCAACGATATGGTGAAGTCTCACTTGTTTTTCACTTTTCTCACACCTAAACTACCAGGCAAAGACTTCAACAATGCTTTTGTTACAGACCTGTAGTGAACTCCCTTGCAAAGCGCCAAGATGGATCAGTTCTATCACACTCCATGCCAGAGAATTTGGGTAACTTTTAGAAGCTGAGAAGTTGTTTCTTGTTTTGGTTTCTATTACAGTTTTATGTGATGTATAGGATATGTTATTTGTTCTGGCACTTCAGTAAATTCTTGCACTTGCCCATGTCTCTTCTTTCTCAAAGCTCTGCAGAATGTTGTTTGACCTTGCACGATACTCACCACTCACCAATGGTGTGTGAGAGGGGACAGTGATATCTTATTTTGCATACAGAGGGGGGAATTCTCTCTCAGTGACTGTTGTGACTGTTGACAAACACTGACAAGGGCAGGGCTAACCAGTCAACCTTTCACAAAGTTGTGTCAAACCAGTTGCAGAAGTCCCATATGAAGCACTGATTTCAGCCTCCCAAGTGTCAGATGCACTGGATTTTTCTTCCCCCAGGTACTTTCCTAAACACAATTCAGGTACAAGAGAACCCACTTGTGTATCTTGATGTTCTGCACTCCTTTTCTGTCAGCAGTCCCTCCTCTCACCAACTACAAAGTTTCCCCAACGCCAACGCATTTTAGATGGAATCTGTGGTTGACAGCTGAAAAAAAAACCACCCCAACCTCCAATTGCTATTTATGATATGATTAGACAGGTCAAGATTAATTTCAGCATTGTGCATGAATCTGTTATCCAATCATTCTAATGATACATTACTCAAACCAGCAGTGGGGCTGAGGATGAAAAGGAAACCTTGATTGTAACTTGTCTGATGCCGATTTGAGTTTGTGATGAAAGAATGTTAGTGTGAGCATCACTGGCACCATTTGCCAAAGGCAGGGAATGTTCCTGTCCTTTCTTTGTCACTGTACCTGTAGCTGTGTGACAGATGAGTAGAGGTACACCAGAAAGGATGCGGTGTTGCAGGAGGGATTGCATTTCCTCAGGATTTAGGCAAGGGTATAGTTAATCAAATTAGCACCTTTAAGAAAATACCATCTTTCAGGTAGAAGAATCAGCTCCTTAGCTGAATATTGCTCTCCAGGTTACAGTCAAGAAACCATCAGCGGGCAGTCTCAGGTAGCTTGTTTTATTCGGTGTTTCATCAGCACATGCTTCAGAAGCTCCTGGGTTTGGCTGGAGGAGGCTCTTCCTGGGTAGCATGTACACCCTGCCCTGCCATAGGTCCTCCCAGCAAACAGCCCCCCAGTCAGTGAGATGTACTTCTTGGGAAGGGAGCCAGCGCTACCAGATCCAGACAGCCATGGAGAAATGCAGGAAAGGGCTGCATCAGTGCAGCCAGATCAAAACGTTGGCACAGCCACTGCATGGATTTGTCACATCTGCAGGCTAAAGTTTCTTGCAGGCAGGAGAAGTAGCTGGAGGAGGGATTTCTTTGCCACTGCATTTTCTTAATGCTGGTCTGGAGCTGCTCTGTATGTGTGCTTTGCCCCTTTGAGGCTCTTTGGGATGTCTGTCTATTATCTGTGGGAAGAAGACCCTTTCCCAACACTGACTGTGATCAGAGTCACGCAGGAGTATTGAAACACTTGTGCCACAGCAAAGTTGTAGCTTTTATGTGTAGCTGTCCTGTGCCTGCACCCCCTTACCTGTTTCCAGAACACCTCCATGCCCTTGAATGTGCCAAACAAGATTTGCCTCTTAGAGTTGACAGTTACTGCATAACTTCTGGGAAAATATAAATTGACAGATTACATTTTTTTTAATAAACCATACTTGCTCTGTTCTCCTGAGAGCTAAGTGCTGGTGTGCAGTCACCTAAGAATAAAATAACCTCTGCTTTATTAATTACTTGCTGTTTCTGTCCTGGGGTGGTGCTGGCTATACAACCTCAGAGCTGCTGGCAGCGAGCTCCCCTGCCCACCCAGGGCCTACCCACCACAAACCCCACAGGCCATACACTTGTGACAGCAAAGCTCAGCCCTTCAGCCCCAAGGAAATAGGATCAGACAACAGCTGGCTCCTGGCAAGGCTCTGCCAGTGCTCCCTCCATGACCTTGGGCAAACCGCCCCCACCTTGGCTTCCCCAGCAGTAAAACAGGCCCCAACAGCTTAGCCCAGCTACCTGAGCATCTCTACATGCTGTTTACTTGTATTTTGACTGTGTATTTCAGCTTCTAATACATTAAAAATATACTTTTCCTACAACATGTAGCCCACCACGTCATGGCCAGAGCTGACTGATGTGAAGCGACCATGCCCACCACCTCTTCTTGGGGGGCAAGCTGTGGGGGGGAACAACCCACACCACCCCATAAAACTGAACGGAAATGCTCTGCTGATTCCCTAGCGTCACCTCCTCCTCCCCAGCCAACAAACAGCTCCTCAACACACAAGATGACCGCAAAACCCCTCAAGTGAAAGCTGCTCCCTTGTGCACGCTGCCGAGGAGGGACGCCTGGCACAAGGAGGCTGAAGCGGAGCTTTCTCCGCAGACCTCCCGCCTAAAAGAAAGCGGGGGCGGAGGAGCGGAGGTGATTTATCCCGCCCGCCCTCCTCAGCGATCCGCCTCCGAACGCCCGCACCCCCCGGGCCCGCGCTAATGGCGCCC
>NW_008588129.1:0-230 GCF_000691845.1 Merops nubicus
TTAACTGGGTAAATGGGACCCTTAATGAGGGCCAGTGAGGGTCCAGGGTTGCTAATGAGGCCTTGGGTCACTAACGATGATTAATGAGGGCTGAGGGATCAGTGCCACAAAGGGGGCAGCTCCCAGTGCGTTAATTAGTCTTGATAACCCTGGAAAGTGAGTTCTGTTAGCCCCGCTAATTAGGCCTTATTAGTGTTATTAATTAGATTTTATTAACCCTATCAATTAGA
>NW_008588130.1:0-3217 GCF_000691845.1 Merops nubicus
TCACAGATGGGCACAGGGGAGCTGGGGGGGTCTCATGGACGGGCATGGGGGAGCTGGAGGTCTCACAGATGGGCATGGGGGAGCTGGGGGGTCTCACAGATGGGCACAGGGGAACTGGGGGTCTCACATGCTGCCGCTGCTCCTCCATGCAGACCCTTCAGAGACCCCCTCTCTCTACCCTTTACGCCACGTCTGCAACACCCCATGTCCCCATTGTGCCATGCAGCCTCTCAGCAGGTCCCCTGTGTCCCTGGGGGGGTCTCAGGGGAAGGACCCCTGTCTCCTAGGCCAGCTGGGAGACCCACACCAGCCATGCCAGGCATGACCTTGTTGGGCAGCATCCTCTGACGAGGAGCAGTCAGGGACTGAAGATGCCACAACGTCCTTGGGGGTTGTTTTTTTGCTGCAACAGAGACATTAAGTAGAAGCTGTGCTTCCTGGGCAGCTGGGCACAGCTGGGCACAGCTGGGCAGGTGGCACCTGACCCAAAGTCAAAACCCCTGGGGATTTGTTGAGGTGGGTCCCCAGGGCTCCAGCCACCTCAGGGTTTCTCTTTCTGTTTAGATGCTGGTGGGGCTGCTGTGTGAGCTCAACCAGGTTGTCCCCAAAATGTCTCACTTTGGGTCAAGTTCTGTATCAAGAGACACAAGGAAAGGGTGTGATGATGGTGTCCTGCCATCACTTGGTGGGGACGGTGGCACCTGACCCAAAGTCAAAACCCCTGGGGATTTGTTGAGGTGGGTCCCCAGGGCTCCAGCCACCTCAGGGTTTCTCTTTCTGTTTAGATGCTGGTGGGGCTGCTGGGATTGAGCACATCAGTGTGAGCTCAGCCAGGTTGTCCCCAAAATGTCTCAGTTTGGGTCAAGTTCTGTATCAAGAGATGCAAGGAAAGGGTGTGATGGTGGTGTCCTGCCATCACTTGGTGGGGACAGAGGTGGCAGTGGGGTGGGAAGAGCTGCCAGAGAAGTGGGTTCAGGAGGAAAATCTCAGTGATGCCCTGATTTCCTTCAGATTTTCCTTCTGGAGAGGGTTGGTGGCTGGGACCTGCTCTGCCCACAGCCATGGTCCAGGAGCACAGTGTGAGGAGCTCAGCACCCACAGCCCCTGGCTGCTCCCCCATACCAGGACCAGCCCCTGCTCCGTGGCTCCAGCCCAGGCCATGTCATCTCATAATGCCACTGGGCATGGATTAACCCCTGGGACCGTGGCCAGATGCTGCTGCTTGGCAAGAAAAATGCCTTGTCCCTTCTCCTGCTTCCCAGGCAAGGGGGGAGCCTCCTCCTGGGGGGCTGCACCCCTCTGGGGAGGAGCAGGCAGTTGCAGCAGGAGCTCTGGGTGCTGGGACACCCATCAGCTGGGGCTGGGTCCTGCAGGACCACCCTCAGCATCAGCCTGTGGCCTTGGGTGCTCCCAGGTCCATGGGTCCAGCTGCAGGCAGCACAGGGCTGCCCACATTTTGGCCCCAGACTCGGGCCAGTGCTGCTCTTCAGCTCCTGATTTTTTACAGCAGGGCTTCCAAGTGGTGAAAGGCAAATAAATTATTCATCCTGTAGCAGCTCACTCCAGCACGGACCTAGGACTTTCCCAGCTTTTAGGGAACGTTCTCCCTGACACAGCCACATTTTCCCTGCATGAGGGGTTGGGTGGAGGTGCTGGAAGTGGTTTCAAGCCTGGACAGCTTTGGCCCATGATGCCTTTTTCCTCTGAGCAGCTCAGGTGCCTGGAGCAGGAGGTGGGGGTGAAGAGAGGCAGCAGTGCTGTGGGTCACCACGTGGCACAGGCAAGACCGCCCCGGAGGCTGCTGGCAGCCTGTGGGCTCCCAAATGACCCAGGGGGATGGGATGTGTCACAGGCTCTCACTTGGCCAAGGGAAGCTTCTTGCTTCGTCAGTGTGGTAAAACCAGCTGGCACAGGGCCCTGGTGCTCAGGGGATGCTCTGCCAGATGAAATCTGCTCCCTGGGAAAGATGAGGATGGAGCACATTCGATCTGGTTAGGGTTTGCCAAACAGAGAAGGCTGATTAATTCATAAAACTGCCCCTTGCCAGCTGAAACATTTTGCAAAACAGAAAACAACTGGTCCTGCCTTCCTGTGGACTGGGCTGCTCACCAGGCATCCGGGCTGGAGAAAGGCAGAGGAGGGGCTGCAGTGGCTGGGGGTGCTCAGGGACCCCCATGCAGCACCTTGGGGAGCCCCGAGCTGGGTGAGCATCCCCCCTGACCAGCTGCCAAAGCCCACGCTCAAGACCAGTGGGATCTACATGGGGCATCTTCTCCTCCAGCCCTGCATCCCATGGGTGCAGGAGGAGCCCTGGGCAGCCCAGGGGCAGCTGGAGGAGCAGCTGGGATGTCTGAGCAGCACGGCTGGGGCCAGGCACCAGCAGCCCAAGCAGTAGCTCGAGGTTTCTGTCCCTTCCTGACCCTGCTCTGGTGGCCCCGTGCAGGCAGGTGGGAGGAGGAGCTGCAGGACCACGGCTCAGGGAAGGCTGCACAGTGGCTCCGAGCTGAGGTGACACCAGTGTGGTGCTGGGTCCCTCCTCTGTGGCCACCACACTGTGACAGCTGAGGGCATGGGCTGGTGGGACCCGCTTCCCTTTCAGGGGCTGCAGTGCGTAGCAGGAGGAGGCCACTGCATTTCCAAAGCCTTGAGGATGGATGCAGGTTTTTTTCCAGCCATACTTCCCTGATCTACAGCATTTGGCTCTGCCATGAGCATTGCACCCATCTGGCTGCCACGTGGGAAGGACGGGCAATCCCTGTGCTGTGCCAGGAGGGTTCTCACACCCATGGAGCAGCCGGTGGATCCTCATTGCCTCACACCAGCCCCAGTGTGCAGGAGAGGCCAAGATGTCTCAGGCTGCTCTGCACACTTCTGCAGGGACGGGGACATGTCCCTGAGGGACTGCACTCGTGAACCCAGGGGCTTCCCAGCCCCTTTCACCCTCAGAGCAGGCAACCCCATGGGAGACCAGCCAGAAACACCGTGGGGCTCAGCGGGGTCACACTCTACTAGCTCCCCAGCTTCAGAAGAATTTCATTTGCTTATATGAAACCCCCTGGCAGGCTGGGGAGCCGGGGCCGTTTCCATGGCCGGGTTTGCAGAGCTCTGTGTGCACCCACTGACAGCACCACGCTGCTGAACGCTCCCGGGGAGGGGCCGGGGGCTGCTGGGTGCTCCTGCCCGGCGCTGGGCACGGCAGCTGCCAAGGTTTCCCCCC
>NW_008588130.1:3292-3597 GCF_000691845.1 Merops nubicus
CCCCTGGGAACGTCTTGAGAGGGGGGCGGGCCTGCCGCAGCCCCGGTTGCACAATCCCGGGTCCTTTGTCCTTTGCTTATCTGCCTTATCGAGGAGGAAAAGATAACCAGGCATCTTCGGTGCCCTGCAATCCGCTGTGTTTCTCAGGCTTGTAACTCCTCTTATCGGGCTCGATCTCTCACCGCGGCGAGGTTTCCCATGCACCTTTGTACTCCAAGAATGCTCCCAGGGCTGCTCGCAGCCTTGTGCAAAGCCTTTACGATGTGCGCTTTCTCCACAACACCTCAGCCTTAATTGCCTCATTA
>NW_008588131.1:0-1920 GCF_000691845.1 Merops nubicus
GTATAGCAGTGTTGTGTTTTTAATATTTGCCTCTATGCATTTGGGATACAGATCAAGAGAGAGCTTCCATTAGGGTCTGAGAGCTCAAATTTTGGCAATGTGGTGGAGGGTGATCTTCAATGACTGTTCACCTTATGGAAAGCAAACTTCAAGCACAAGAAAAATTGGTAACAATTATTTAAAAAAAAATATATTTAATAAAATTTATTGTTTCAAAATATTTAGACTGAAAATTCAGAGTAAAGAAGAAAAGATCTGTATGTGACAAATTCTTGGAAGTTTTTGTAACAATACAGACTTTCATAGCCAAGGTGCCATTTTCCTTTCCCAAAAGAAACTAGCTTCATTCAGTATAAAACATCACATATGCAAAGAAACTGAAATTAAGATTCCATGGACAAATGAAGTTCTGAAATTTGCTTGTTTGCATTTTTTTTTCCTGTTTGCAAAGAATTTGTATATAAAACCACTGCTGGGTTTTCACCTTTGGGGTCTTCAGAGACTTGCTCCCTGCTGTTATGGTATGATACTGCAACGTATAAGTCTCTCTGCTCATGTTCCACGATGGGGAACAACGACACAGTGAAAGACTTCTGTTATATGTTTAAGCAAACACAAAATCTATGCCAATTACTATAATATGATATAGGCTATGTAGCAATTAAAATCTCTATTAATCCATGCAAATTAAAAATAGTTCTTTAAAGAGTTGTAAAATAAATATGACTTCTTTGAAAATGTCTTTAAAATACTTCAGTGATTAAATTTAACTTTCCATAATTAATCATCAAAGTGAACTACTGTTTGGTTTTAGGGTGCTGAGAATCCAAAATGTTTTATTTGGGAAAGGTAATTATGACAAATGCCACTGATTAGCTCAGCCCTGGGAAAACGAATTATGGAGTTTAATTTTTTATAGGAATTAATTTATTTAAAATATGTGGTTGAAATTAATAAAAAATGGAAAATAACACCATAATAGGATAGAAATGTCAGGGTTTTTTAATAATGTATGAAGCAAACATTCAAAGACATTTCAATTCACATTTTTCTATACTGATTTTGAATTATTATTGAAAAATATTCAATAATTTATTTTTAGTTATTTGAAATTCTGGCATTCAAATCAATACATTAGGATGAAATCTAGTGGGAAGAATACGTTAACTGGAGTCAAGAAAAAGACTGCCTGAGTGAACAATTTCCCTCTATATTACACTTTTGTTTCTACTTCCATATAGCCTGCATAATATTATCTATCTTGTTCTGCAGAGTCCCTACGGACTGGTGGATAAAATGCCTAGAGTGCACTTGTTAGATATCGCAATATTTTCTGATAATGTCTTTATCTAAAGGTGTCAGGTGAAAATGAGATCTCGCTTACAAAGTGTGCAGTCAAAATTACCTGTTAATAATAACACATTGCAACTAACTACAGGCTTTAATATTTTTTTTTTTAATATCTGACAGAATTTTATAAACATATATATGTGTATATGTCTATTTTCATTCTCTTATATGTTTTATATCTTATATATATATTATATAAATGCATACAGACACATATTATATATGAGCGTATAATATATATACATACACTTCTGCTCTGCACTTTATCAGTATGGTCAGAATTCTGGCAGGTAGAAAGGAAGGAATAAATTTCCTTTACAAAATGCTTTGCAATTTTTATTTCACTGACCTTTTCCTTAAATAAAAGTCACAACAAATAGATTTCTTCAGTCACATCCTGTTCTTTGTATTCAATTCAAAATTAAACAAGAAACATGATTAAAGATATGTGTCAATAGATCCAAACTCAAGAGTGGATCCAATTTTTGTACTTCCTATACATTATACTTTCAATGGGTTTAGTGAGTTTTTACTGTTTGGTTAGGTTTGTTTTTTTTTTTTTTTCTTTTG
>NW_008588131.1:1945-2293 GCF_000691845.1 Merops nubicus
AGGAGTCATTGACAATTTTCCTTGATCATTAAATAAAGTCCAGAATCAATGAAAATGCTACTATGAGAATAATTCCACTAGTACACATAGATTCTTTGAATGCAGAAGCATTAGTCACAACAGGTCCCCAGAGCTTTGGGCTGAGGATACATCCTGCTTGTAGCCTCTTCCTACATTAAAACCTTGCCCTATGAATGCTTTCAGTATTACTATGTTACAAATACATGCATTTTTATTTTTATAAAATGAAGCAAACTATATTAAAAATATGGACACTTTTTATATACTTGTTTTTTAAATTGTTTCAGGAAATTGAGTGGTGATATAAATATAATATATTAAAATATT
>NW_008588132.1:0-6907 GCF_000691845.1 Merops nubicus
GTCACTGCAGCCCAGGCTGCCTCAAATTTTGGTGACCCAAATGAGTTCACTTGCGTTGGCCACCAATAAGTCCAAAACCACGTCCCCTCATGTAGGGCTGTCTGTTATCTACTTTAAAAAATTGTCATCCAGGCACTCCAGGAATCTCCTGGGTTGCCCACAGCTTGCTGTGCTACTCTTCCAGCAGATGTCAGGGTGGTTAAAGTCCCCCAGCAGGATAAGAGCCTGCACATGTGATGTCTCCTGGAGCTGGTTTATGAAGGCTTCATCAATAGCGTCCCGTTGATCAGGTGGCCTACAGTAAACACCAACCACAAGGCTCCATTTATTATTCTGATCCCTAATTCTTGCCCATAGGCTCTCAACCTTCTTGTGGCTATTCTTCAGGGACAAATCTTCACGGTTTATCCATTCCTTAACATAGAGGGCAACACTTCCACCCCTTCTTCCGTGCCCATCCCTACTAAATAGCCTGTAGCCCCTGATGACCACACTCCAGTCATAGGATTCATCCCACCAGGTTTCAGCAATGTTAGTAGAGTAGCCTTGGAGGGATGCTGCTAGAGTGAAATTTATGGAGCTATTGTAAATTGTACATATAATTCAGACTGAGAAGTCACTGCATTCATCATACTGTTACTCTGCGCATTTCTTTACTGATTTCCTTTGATGATTTTGGGTCTAAAGAGCCTCACTGGTCAAAAAACCATTTTCCATTGAAGACAATTGAGGTGGCTGGGAGAATATGCTTATGGAGGAGACGGGTGGCAGTTCTAGAGCTGCTCATATGGCAGGGTCCTTGTTGCATGGGTCTTCATTAGGGACCTTACCCTGACCATCTGCAAGGCTTGGTGTGTGACTGACATGGTACTGCATAGCATCTGCAGCAGCCTCTGGCCCACTAGTTATCCATGCAGCATTTAGGGAACAGGAAACATTAATGAAAAGGAGGGAATTAAAACCTACAAGGCTTTTTAGATATAATGAATCTTGCCACTTGGCTGCTTAAGTGTTATGAAAGGCATTTTCAATGCCCAGAAGGTTTCCTCAAATTTTTTTTTTCACATCAGAAACCACGCCTACTAGGAATAAATTTTGTGGGATCAGGTCTACAGTTCCCCTTGTCAGAGGTCTTTTCTCCACTCACCAAACTAACACCTCCTAATGTAAATAAAGCAATGTTCAACATAGGCTGTAATAGGAGGAGAAATATTTGGTAGTTATTTTCTGTCTTTTAAAAGAGTAGATTCTGTTTAATCAGGAAGTGCACTACTGATCATGCCAACAGCCTACTGTAATATATTCTTAATGCCAGTATGGTATCAGGACAGGTGCTGACTGTAGCTTCTGCTTCTAGCTCAGCACCAGAGCTGCACACAGTATTGAATTTTTTCCTTAATTATGCCATTTCTCCAATGCCTGTGCTTTATACCTGCAAGTATTGTTACAGCTAATAATTGCTCTCTTCTGTTGTCTTTCAATGACTTAGAAATGCATACTAACCATATATAGGCTGTTCTCTCTCTGTGTCATTTATCTGACTGACCTTTACACCCGGTTGTCATGAAACTGTAAAGTCAGTTCTGCCGTGCACAGCAATGGTTTAAGTCCAGGACACAACAAAGGACTGCTCTGTATGTGCATGTGGAGTGGGGTATGATGCTTGACAACAGCCTTAAATTGGACTTCTCTGATAGTACTCCCCAGTGACAATACAACTGGAATAACACCTCAGCAGAGAAATGTGGTTCCTACCTCACATAAATTTCCTTCTCATTATGAGCTGCAAATTTATAGGCCTCAGGCCTGATTTGTTGATGATCTGTGTTTTTGTTAACTTTCTAAAGCTATTACAAGAAAGCCAGAATTAATTAAATTAGTGCAAGTGTCTCTTTTTTTCAATCTTATATATAATGTCAGCTTATAGTTGTCGCCTGTGTAACTCCATACTTTTGTTTCCTTTGGATTTAGGTTTCCTTCCCTCCACAGGTTCTCTTCCTACACTTTATTTTTGCATCTTTTCAGTCAACAGCTAACAAACATCATTAATTCTTTTGGTCAGAAAAATCTCTATCTTGTGTTGATCTTTCCTGAAAAAAGAAATTTTATTCAACACTCTAGTGTTCCCAGAATAAAAGGTTCAAATGCCAACTATAATGGAGCTTAGTTGCATTCTGCTGAGACTAGAAGATTTCCACAAATTAAATATTTAATTGTGCTCAGTTTTTTAATATCTATGTTTCTAGTCTCTTTATCTCAGTCACTGGATCCTGTTATACCTTATCCTGGCAGATTGAAGAGCCCTCTTTTACGAGATGTGTGTTTCCTAAGTGGTACTTAAGGACAATGATCAATACATCCACTAATCAGCTTCGAATGAGGTAAAAAGGCTGAGATCCTTAAAATCTTCCTCTGCACTGCACCTTTTCCAGTTACTTAATTCATCCTTAGTTAGATCTTCCAGGAATTCTTTTCAGCATTCTCATGTCCTCCTAAAATAGAGAACATTAGCTCATCATAAGATACTTCAGGCTAGCAGGGACCTTGGGCAGTCTCCACTCCAACCTCCTACACAGAGCAGGCTCAGCTGTGGGTTTATACCAGGGCTCAGGACTCATGTCGGGGCTGGAAACCCTCCAAGGACGGAGGGGGCACCACTGCCCTGGGTCAAGCCCCACTGCCCAGCTGTCTTTGTGGGGCAAGAGCTTTTTCTTATCTCCAGGATCATTGGTCACCATTACCAAGACGTTCTCTCCAGAGCTACCCCTTGCCTCACCAGCATTGCTACTGGAGCTTTGCCTGCCTGGGACACAGATGTGTGGTGCTCTTGTCCCAGGTGCCTGGGGGTCCTGGTGGACCCTTCCTCCTGCTGATCCTGGTCCCTCTGGGAGGCACATCAGGACTAGAAAGATTATTTTATTATCATCAGCATTTATGCCAACTAGAGAATACATCTCATTTCCTCACTCCTTTATAATGTCTTCTTTTTAACTACTCAAGCACCTGGTCCTGCAGCAGTGTCCCACATTCTGAATTACAGCTGTCCTGGATGTGGTATCTTACTTTTTGATGTCCATGATAAAAAAATTCTACTTAATTTTGCCCTCTTCATTCAGAATGGATAAGAGTCTTCAATGAACTGCCCTGCAGAGCAGGGCAATCTTATAATCTCCTTTAATGAAGAGGGCAACTGAGGCATAGGGATCTCATGTTTAGTCCACAAAGCTGCTCGAGCATTGTAGTGCTGACTATTAAAGTGGTTACCTTTTTTAGCTACTGCTCTCAGTTAGGCTTAAGGTTCTGATCTCACTCTTTATTTTCCCAACAAAATGGACACGAGGCACCTTCTTCACTGTTCCTTGCATGATCTCTTGTTCTGCTTTCAGTCTAGTGTTTGGTGGTGATAGAGGTACCTCTTTCACATCTATGGAAGAAAACTAACACTCTCTTATGGGCAATCTCTGATAATCTCTAAAACTTCTTGCTTCAGCAAGTTAATTTTGGTCCTACAGGTTTATCTCCAGGGGTAGAGACATTGTGTTGTTACACTGAATACTAATAAGGCTTTCACAAAGACAGAACTTTTGCATTTTCACACGGCAATTGTGTCTGCACTCATGTTCCAATTAGTTTATCTATCTATCAATCTATCTTTCTATCTATCTATTTATTTTTCTGCACCTGTTTACCATGTCTCCTTGCTCTTTTCTGTCTAGTTTTAGGTTATGGTTCAGTCTCCCTGTGATGTTTTCTGTTAGCAGATTTCCTTCCACCCTATATGCCTTCCCAGATGCCTAGAAATTTCTCTTTTGTCTTTAAAAGTACAGACCATTCTTGGGGTAATCCTGAGGCTAATATGGAGAAAAACAACTAAAAATAGTATCCTTACCTGCCAGATGCTTTTCCTGAGCCTGTCGTTTTCACATCCTTTCTCTTGTCCGTATCTGCTTGTGAAGCACAAGCTTTTTTTTTTTTTTTTTTAATGAGCCCAATCTTTCTCTCAGTTAATGAGAACAGAAATTATTTGTGTTGTTCACAGCCAACAAGTGCTTTATTAGCAGCGAGTAGGGGTTGTTAACATGCTTTTTGGTCTGTAGGAAAAAAAGAATTGAACAAGATTTTATATATATTATGGAAAGAAAGAAGGAAGATATTTTATACAAGGAATTGGTTGGTTTTCTGACCTAGGTTATTAAATCCAATGAAGTTGGTAATCTGATTCCTTGGTATTTTGATATAACATCCTTAAAATAAAACTGACAAAATCCAGTATGCATGTATCTTTGGAAAAATATTTTCATAAGTTCTTAGAACTTATGAAAGAGATTTTCTCAAAATTGAGTAAAGAAGGTTTTTCAGCAGTAGGTATCTGACACAACAGTGTTCAAAACATGTTCGGTACCCAGATAGTGCAAAATTCTAAGCTGAGAGAAAAGCTGATACTTAAGTGCATAAATAATGAATAACGTTAAAAAACTCTTCATTATTGAAGCGTGTACATTACTACTAGTAAAGAATGGAAAAGTGAGGGAGTATGTTTACAGCAGCTTGGCACCCTTCTTTTTGAAGAACTCCATGCTCCACATTAGAGTGTTTGTATTATGTCACCCCACTGTAGCATGTCCTCTTATTACATGAGACCAAACATTTACAAATGACTAGACTATCATTCTCCATCCTGTATGTATAGCATACATACACATAAATACTTAAAAATAAAAGAGTTGTCTGAGGAGTGTTGTGCCTGTTTATATCATATGCTGCTCTGACTCAATATTTCCTTTTCCTTTGATGTATTTTTATTATTGAAAATATTTTTGTTAACACTGCTAATGAATGCACTGCTGTCCAATCTGGATACAATTTTCAGGTGCCATCTGCAAAGAATGACAAATAGCTTTCTAAATAGTTTATTAGACTGCCTATGCCAGTCATACTACAAAATGTAATTGAGGGGTAATTTCTTCTGTCAAATTTTAGGCCTGCTGTCATTGCAGGGCTGCAAATTTTTTCTGACTAAGAAATGCAGCAAAACTGTTGTTTCATGAATGTTTTACCATATATAATAAGCTGTTCCCATGTGAGTAAAAAGAAGTAAAAGCACCGTGGTAGTATTGCCTGTGTGCATGCATGCGCAGCATGTTTGTGCATAAATCAGAAGCCTCTATTTTTTTTACCAGCAGATGTAGGTAACAAAGGTCATCCTTAGGAAAAGAATAATGACAACAATATGGGATACTGGATGGATAAAGTCTCTGTGCAGAAATTCCTGGAAGAAAAATCAGAGACGAATCATGGTAAGTATTGATGAAATCAGTGGCTGTCACCATTTTGTCAACTAAATGCTTCCATGCCATGAAAACCCCTTGCCAGTGTACATGAAAGCTAAAAGGACTCCTTCAGAGAGTGTGCCTGAACTAAAGACTTTTTAGGGAGTAGGGTTCTGTTTTGTTCAGGGAATCACTGGGCATTGTAGATTCCATACCAAATTAATTTTTTTCCTAGCTCCTCAGTATGAGTCTTTCTATAACTGTAGTAGTGAGGTGAGAGGCAATAACAGACAAAGTACTACAAGAGACTTGGTGAACATTTTAATTTTCCGTTTGTAAGTGGAAAAATTTTAAGGGCAGGCATGAATTTTGATTATGTATTTTTCATTAGAGGACATAGGCAAAACGGGATGTATTTCTTTAGTAATAAAGTAATTGTATGCCACACAAATTCATGCCTAACTTCTTTAAAAGCTAACGAAAGCTTTAAAAAGTGCTAAAGCCTTTCTGAGAAGATGAATTACTCCCCTGGAGTAGTGACTGAGGCTAAAACAATCCTGCAGCAGAGCTCCAGGTAGCCTCTCTCAGGGCTCAGCAGCAGCAGCTGAAACCCTTCTGCTGCTCTGAAGCGTCCCCCAACCTGAAAATCTAGGCTCAGCACATTACAGCAGGCGTGTTGAAGTGATCAGTGAGCTACAGGAGTTTTGAGGTACACAAGATTTTCCCTTTTAAGAGGGTTCCTTTTAGCCCAGGTGCTGCTCACTGTACAGCCTTACTGCAGTGTAACTGAGGGTCAGCACTGGGGGAGAATAAGACTCAACGTTTAGGTCAGGAACTCCTTAAACTGACATTTCCTCTGGGACAAAAGCCCATGACATGATGTCCTAACATTTACAAAGCTTTATTAGTACATGTGTACTTCACAGGAAACATATATGTATCTATCTTACACCATGACAGCTTTTAATGGTAGAATTGTTACTCCATTTCTTGCATGTGTCATTTCTGTAACATACCAAGTTGATAAATTATGGGTAAAGTTCCTGAAGTAGTTCCTTGCTGGGGTGATTTGAGTGATAAAGGCCACTAAGTCTCTTTTGTGAAAACTCTGAGGTCATTGAGGTCTTTCAAAAATTATACTCCTGGCCATGCATTAACTAGGTCAAGTCTTGGTAAAATTTGCACAGCAGTCTGAAGGTGTCTCTTGAAGTAACTGACCCGACTTTCTCATTAAACAAAAAATGCCAGCAGTTGAAAAGGATGTAACAAGGAGAAGAGGAAAATGAGGAGAGGAGCAGGCGGGTGCCCAGGACCAGCAGAGGTTTAACTGCATACAGAGGTGTTGTAACCACACTGGCCAGCCCGGCTGCAGGCATGGGGAGCCTTCATCCCAGCTCTGAGTCACTCCTGGAAAGAGCACAGGATTCGGGCAATTCGGGAAAAAGTGGGTGTACTTTAACTGGAAGCCTGTCTGGGCTTTTCACTACTATGCCTGAGGGTCTTTATTGTAATCTGCAGGATGCACTGAATGACTTTCCAGGATCTACTTGTGGCGATGCTCCTTGAGTGTTAACAATCAAAACAAAGTTGTACCTTTATGAGAAGTATTACAGGATCATAGAATCATAGAATCATTT
>NW_008588133.1:0-250 GCF_000691845.1 Merops nubicus
GGACCGGGATTGGGGGTTGGTGATTGGGGTGGGGGGGGCACGAATATACCTCTATTCAGTTTTTATCTCGTTATTCAAGACTCGATCACTGTGCCATTTTTTCATGTGTTTCTCCAGGGTACTGTACACGCTAAAAGGCATCTTACAAATCTCGCATTTGTAAACGTCCTTTCCCACCTGCCCGTGTGTTTTCATGTGCCGGGTGAGCTTGCTACTCTGGGCGCAGGCGTAGTTGCAAAGCTCACACTTA
>NW_008588133.1:358-631 GCF_000691845.1 Merops nubicus
CTCACAAGTGTCGCTGCGTCTGCCCTCTTTTGAGCTGGGCCTGCCAGGGCCCGGGCCACTAATATGGGGGGTGCTCCCTCCGCTTCCCGTGCCGCTGCGGCCTGAGATCCCTCCGTCCAGCTCGCCCGGCGGCGTGGAGAAGCGCAGGCTGCCGTTCTCCGAGGAGTGCTCGGAGGAGGAGGCGAAGGGCGATTGTCGGGAGTCGCCGAAGCTGAGGAAGGGGTCCTTCAGCTGCCGGGAGGCGGCGTAGCCCGCCAGCCACTGGGAATAAAC
>NW_008588133.1:778-993 GCF_000691845.1 Merops nubicus
GATGCGGTCGGACTCGCCGGCCACCGAGTCTTCGTCGCAAGTGTCCCTGTGCACCTCGGGCTCGGGGAGGTGGCCCCGCTTGTGTTTCTCCCCCAGGACCTGGTGGAAGGCCTCGCTGAAGTGCTGCATGGAGCTCAGGACCATGCCCTGCATGACGTCCGGCATCGACCGGCCCTCCTCGCCGGCCCGCGAGTTGTTCTCGTGGTGGCGGGGCG
>NW_008588133.1:1033-13095 GCF_000691845.1 Merops nubicus
GGCCGGGCGCTCTCGTTCGAGTCCTCCTCCTCTTCCTCCTCCTCCTCCTCCTCCTCTTCCTCCTCTTCCTCCTCTTCCTCGTCCCCGTTCTCGGGGATCATGTTGGGGTCGTTCTCGCTCTTGAACTTGGCCACCACAGACTTGAGGGCGCTGCTGGCGCTGCCCACCAGGTCGCTGGTGCCCGGCTCGGGGGAGCTGGCGGTGGAGAGCCCGTCGTCCGACTTGACCGTCATGGGGGAGGACTTGTGCATGTGGGTCTTCATGTGGCGCTTCAGCTTGCTGGCCTGCGTGCAGGCGTGGTCGCAGAGGTTGCACTTGTAGGGCTTCTCCCCGGTGTGGCTCCGGCGGTGGACCACCAGGTTGCTCTGGAACTTGAAGGTCTTCCCGCAGAACTCGCAGGACTTGGACTTCATGGGCGGCTGGGAGGGAGGAGGAGCGGACTGCAGAGGAGGAAGGGGCGGCGTGGCCAGGAACGGGGGCTTGCTGCCGGGCTGGAAGGGCTGCAGCAACCTTTGCATAGGGCTGGGCCGGCTCGGGGACAAGGGCGGGCTGGAGGTGTTGCCGGCCAGCTCCCGCAGCCTCCGGGAGAAATCCATAGCTGGGGGCTCCATCGCCATGGGGTTCAGTCGCAGCACCCTGTCAAAGGCACTAGGGTGATGGGTGGCCAGAGCCATTTCTTCCGCACCCAGGCGCTCAATGCGATGCGGATCCAAATGGTGCCTCGGGGGAGGGCTAAAGAGGGGCGGCGTGGGTGGGAAGCGCCCTTCTCCCAGCCCCGACGCCTCCCTCGAGACCGAGCCGGGTATTCTGAGCAGGTTAAAAGGGTTATTGTCTGCAATGTGAATCCCGTGGAGAGGTGGCTGGGAAGGGCACTCTGCACCTAGTCCTGTTGGGATACCAACCCGTGGCGTCAGGGGGCTGCCGTGCTCGCTTTCTAGGTAGATCCGTAAGCCGTGCGTGTTCTGTGCGTGCTGCAAGAGGAACCAGGCGCTGTTGAAAGGCTGTTTACAAGTCGTACACGTGTAGCTGCTGGGCTCGTCTTTACCTGCAAAATAACACAACAAGCAGCGTCAATCTCCGGCCGTCCACGGGCGGGCGAGAGCTCCCCTCCCCGCCTAAGCTCCTCTCCTCCGGGGCAGGGGGCTTCCCGGCTCAGGCAGCGGGCACAGGGGACCTGGGAGGAGGCGAGGGGTGCCACGGGGAGGTCCGGACCCACCCGAAGGGTGCCCACCTCCTCCCACCAGCCCCAGCCCCAGGTTCAAAGCTGAACCCCGGGGTAGGTAACTGAACCCCGCAGCAAAAAAAGCTACAAAATAATAGTTTTTAAAAAGATGATTAAGTCAATGGACGCCAGCGACAACTCTGGCAGATTTTATGCTGCAAGATGCTGCTAACACTTACACTGGGAAAAAAACAAATTTAGGTAAATAAATAGATAAAGAGAATTATATAGAATACATCTCCTTCTGAAAAGCACTCCAGAAACCCACGGATGTCGGTTCACAGCAGCAACCCAAAACCTCCCAACTGCAACCATCAAGTTCTTGGCGGCCTCCTTGTTTGAGAGACTAACAATTTGTACAAAATTAGGCAGCATCTCCTGCTCCTTAGCAGAGTTTCATCTCTAGGGGGAAAAAAAAAAAATGAAAAAAAAAAAGGAGGAAAAAAAGAAATAAAATAGAGCTTGGGACAGGGAGAAGGGAAGGCAGAGAGAGCGGCAGCTCAGCCAGGGGAAGAGCTGGAGGGTGGCCAGGAGGCCTGGCCGAGCGCCCTGCCGGAGCCGCATTATTTCTCTCCCACTGAAAAGAAGCCGAGGATGGTAAATGCCACTTTGGCAAGTAGCAAGCTAACTCTATTTCATGATAATTTATTTTTGGAGATAACACGGACATTATAAAAGAGCAACCAACTAATAAATAACTAAACAAAAAGCCGGCTAATAATGACAGCAGAAAGCAGCCCCCTTCTAATATATGTCTAAACAAGGGGGATGAATAACTTTTTGAGGGCTGCCCACGAAGAAAGAGAGGCATGAGATATGGTGAAGGTGAGTGTGCTTTTATCAATTCCTCTAATTTTACACATAATTCACTTCCACCCTCCAACAGATGTATTTTACTAAATGCTGGGAAACTGAAAACGGAGCTAAGAGGAGGATAAAAATTCACTGCCAGCTCTGCCCAGCACTTCTTGTGGAGATGCTGTTTAGTGATATTTTTTAAAAATCAACATGATCTTGAGGTTTGCCGAGGAATAAACCAGGAGCCCTCCAAGGGCATCAGACACATTACGAGTCACCTGCTCCACAGGCACCACTCCTGGATAAACCTTTTTACACGCTGCGCTGAAAGCTGCCCCCATTGGGTTTCCCCCTCTCTGCCCAATGAGAAGAAAAGGAAAATCAAAACCAAACGAGGCAGATTTGGAAAGACAACGCCGCTTTCTCTGCGCCTGTCTTGCTTCCCATCTCCCTTGGGAGGAGGGGAGGAAAAGCTTCGTCTGGGCATTCTCGCTTTCCGGCGAGCTGAACGGTGCTGCGGGGAGACGAGAGGCAGCGTCGGCTGCAGTGCCCCAGCACAGCTCCCCTCCCTGCCTCCCTGCTCTGCCTCATCCTGCCTTTGCCCTGAGCAGCTGAGCCGGGCAGGACTCGATCCTCTGCAGCAGGCATTTAACACTTCGGCCACTTTAAAAACCCCCAGAATAATATTTAATATATTTCTACCTTCACTCAGAAGCGACCGCTGGAATAAAACGCACCGCGGTGCCAGCGCAGATAGGTACTTAAATCTTCTGAAATTAGAGGGAAATTCAATTGGACTTTCACATTCCTATGCTCATTTGTGAGCTCGGGGGAAAAAAAAAAAAACCTTAAATGGGAAAATTTCCTCTTGCTTCGCCATAACGAAGTGGAAGTTTTTAACACCACGGTAGGAGCTAACAACGCAGCGCTACCTCCCCTCTCTACCTTGCAGATCAGGTCAGAGAAAATAGCATTTTATCTTCTAATGAGGATACAACACCGAGCGCTCGCCATCCCATTTTAGTATTCCCATCAACTAGATATTCTAGATCGTAAGGGCAGCTCGTGTAATCATAATGTCAATGAGAAGGGCTGTTACGACTGAGACTAAAGATTACACGGAAAAAGCTGCTTTGAAACTGGTAATTATTACCAGTCCACTAATAGCAAATGATGCATTACAGTTTCACTGTATAATCTGTATTTCACTCAGCCCCTGTCAGGACAGCCTTATTGTATTACAGCCCTCACAAATTCTAAATTCCTAAACTACAGTCATCAATAAATGTGTTACTCGCCATAATTTGCAAAATTACTTTGTTCGTAACATCTTCGACTGTTATAAAGGCTGGAATTGATTTCCTGCACGGCAAAATTAGGGCTACATTGATTTAGTGGAGTGTAAAATGTAATATTATTCTTCATTTGCTTGCCTGAGAAACAAGTTTTCTGATTCGCCATCCGCGTTTGGTAATCAAGATAATAATTTAAATTTAAAAGCATCTTTATGTACAAAACTTCCCTAAACAAGGGAGCAACGTAAAACCAGGCAATAAAAGAAAGCAGCGAAACAGTTAAAATCCAGCAGCCGTTTGCCTCCACCTCCTGCTTTGAAGAGACACAATTTCTAATTTGTCTATTAGTGCTTGATTAATTATGAAGGCTATTGACTGACCATATCACCACCTAGAGATATGTTCCAGTCTGATGCAGCCTTGCCAAACTGCAAGAATTATGGCACCAATCCACACGTTGCCTGCCAGTGGCAAAACAGGTCCTTAGACCGTCGTGGCAGCCCCTGATTTTGGAAGGGACTCGTCTTTTCTTCCTCCTGTCCCACCACTGTGCTTTTTGGTGCAGCATTCAGATCCTCCCCCCAGGAGCCAGACAGGATTGTAGGACCCGAAGGCTGTGGATCCACTGATGTCTCCCAGCTACGGGCCAGCCTCTACATCCACAAGGGCTTCCCAGCTGAAGCATCCAGGCAAGATAACGGGCAAGGAAAGCATGGCAGGGAGATGAAGTCGCTGGTCCCGGCCAAAGCCAGAGCTGGAGAAGGTCCCACGGGGCTCTTCATGCCTCATGGGACAATGGGATGTGTTATCCCGAGCAGCACTGTGGTGCCACCGGGGCTTCTGGCTGATTGCCAGGAGATGCCAAGCAGGTCACCACTGAACCAGCTCTCCTCGCCCGAGATCACATCCTGGGCTGATTCACATCGAGGAATTTAAGGGAGAAAAGGATCACCAGCTTCTCACCCTCTGACCTTTGTCTTGGTAGGCAATGTGCCCCACCACGCACACCAAGGGTGGGCTCAGAAATCAAGGCACACTTCAAAATTTAGTTATTTTTCCACCCTGAAGCCACCCCTGTATTCTGCTCCGCTCCTCAAGGACCAGCCTAGACCCCCTCACCCCAGCATCATGCTGGGAAGGAGCTGGTTTTCCTCTAAGCCTCCCCCAGAGCTGCTGCTTTCTGGGGTACTGCACCCCAGCTCTGTAAGCACAGCCTCGATTCTGCTCTTCTAGCCGAGGACCTCAGCAGCCTGTATCCAACTGTGCTCTCAACACGTCCTGCCCAACAGTCCTTCCAGACCACCCCACAAACTTGTCCCTTTGCTCATCTCACCTTTGCTTTATCCACAAAGCCACAACTGAATATTATTTTCTAACTCAATGATGAGGTGTGAACCACCACTGCGGCTCCCACCAGCCCCTGCTGGCCTCTCCTATCCACCAGCTTCTCCCGCCGAGCCCCCCCAGCCCCAAATCCATTGGCCAGCTCTACCACCCACTGCTCGGTCTTCCTGGACACAATGTCACACGGCGCCGCGTCCAGCGCCTCGCACAGTCTATTGCATCTACATTTATCAACCAAAGTTGTCATCTGGAAGAATGAAATCAGGTTTATTTGACAAGATCTATATTCCATAAATCTAAGTTGAGTGGCATGAATTATATTTCTATCCTTTAATTCTTTATCAATTGAATCTTGCATTGGCTCTTCAATTATTGCGCGCGGAAGAGATAAGGAAAGTGTTGCCAACTCTCCCACAGTCACCCCGACCAGCTCTTGATGGCATTTTCCCAGTCCATAACCTTTCTTTGAAACAAATATCACATGTCAATTCTTTAGGGATTCTTGGGAGCAAGCTGTCAGGGCCTTTTCATTTAAAAATATTTATCTCCACTGGACCTGGTGCAAAATCCTCCTTGGCTACTAATGAGGTAGAAAAAACGTCATCACCCACCTATGACACAGAAACATAACACTGCTGCATCCCAGGTCTACAGCAGAAATATTTATTTTAAAATCCTGCCTTATTGCTTCTTCTGTCCATCAACTTCTAAGGTTTCTCTTTCCTTCATGACCCCGAGCAGCTCTCTTCTCCCCATCCATGCCAGGCACAAGTTTTCCTCAGCATCTTCAGCTCCCCTGACCAGTTGTCCACCCACCGTGGCTTCTCATGGCGATTGATTGCTATCAATTTTCCCTTTCCTTTTTTTTTTAATTGTCGTATATTGATTTTTTTAATACCTAATTGCTGCTCTCATCTCACCACTGAAGCGGGTGAAGTGGGTTTTGGATTTAGGCCAAAGTTGCCCTCTCCTTCCTGGACAGCTCATCAACTCTTTACAAATAGCTTCCAATTACCATCGGCGTTTTTGCGCGCACGTTTTTCCTCCCAGGCAATTTTACTGCTCATTTTCTTCATATTTGGGAAATTACCCCTTTAGGAGAGTCACATGGGGATACCATGGACCAAATACACCCACGGGGACAACATGAAACCTGACTGGTCTCACCCAACAAAGTCTCACCCACCGTGACATATTTATTCCTTTTCTACATCCCAGCCAGCACAGGACTAGTGACTGGGCACAGCATTTCACTGCAGCACAAATGTTTAGTGTTTCTCAAATTATTGGCTCCTGCCTAAAATAAAAGCAGCAGAACAGCTCTTGCCTGCCATGCCCCTGAAAGAAGTGATTTACCCGGTGACACGCGAGTGACAGATTTAGCTTCTGATCCGAAAAATGTTAACAAATGAGCAGGATGGATATTGGCATTTGAGTGCCTTTAAGGGCATTTGGCACAACTACTCAGTACGATATGAAGAGATGGCTTCTCTCAGCATTAAGGGGCTTTTTATATATTAAAAAACAAAAAATACAAAAAATTAAAAAAAAAAAAAAAAAAAAAAAAAAAAGCTGGCTCTTCTGTACTGTGCTCACAGATACACCCGACACGCTCAAAGTCCAAGTCAAAGCAAGCCAACACCTCCAGGCACAATAGAGCTGGCTCCAAGCAAGACCCACAGCCATGTCCACAGCCACCAACAGCAAAGCCAGACAAGATGCTGGAGAGAAGACCAGCTGGGAGGAGAAGCTGTCAGCTAGATGCCACTGCTGGGAAGGGGGGGAAAAAAAGAAAGAAAGAAAAAAAAAAAAGCTTTCTGGAGCTAGGCATGCAAGTTCAGACATTGCCAAGTGAGTAATGGAATAATCTGCACGCGTGTGCCAATGTGCTTTGGAAGAGCTTCCTTCGTTTCTCAAAAGTCAGAGTTGGATCCAGGAAAGCTGCTTGCTGGACACACCAGTGCCTCACACCAAGAGCACGGCTGAACTGCGCTGTGCGGTGTCTTCTCCCGGCCCCTAACCCAAGCTGGTGGCCCACGGGGCAGGCTGCTGTTGGGAAGGGCCACCAGAGGAAGGAGGTAGTAACTCCACGTGTAGATTACCTCCGGGCACCGTAGGGGCTGCCTGCAAACACGTGGCATTAGGGACACCCCGTTTTTCCCAGTGCTTTCCCAAACAAAACGTCGGCGTAAGCAGCGGCTGCAGGCGAGCCAACGGTGTTCACAAGGGTTTCATTCACAGCTGCAGATCCAGTCCCTCGGAGCAAGCTCCCTGCCAGAGACATCTCTGAGCAGATCAGGATTTGGCCCTCACCGCCCGGATGGTCTAACCCTTGTTCTCAGCAGCATCTCTCCTCAAGCCAGCACCACCAGCCTTGGTGGCTTAGCTCCTACGTTCTCCACCTTCCCCAAAACATCCACACATGTAAGCAAAGGCAAGGTTTTTACCAGGCTACCTGCACCTACACGGCACCTTTTGCCACCAAACTGCAGAGAACAAAGTTAAAAGCAGCTCGAATACCTTGTAACCTGCAGCAAGCAGCTCCCTCTCTTCTGCTCGCCACCAAACAATTATCAGAACAGCCTGAGCCAAACCCAGGAACTTCTTTATTCAGCTTTAATGTCAACTGACTGCTTGATTTTTGGACCGATAAATTTGGAGTTGTTATGGTATTTAAAGGGGGGAAGTAAAAAAATTGAGTTAATTGTTACCACTTGTACTTGATTCAGTTCGTCTCCATCTGGCTTGTCAAATTTTTTTTCTCTGTCTCTTTTGGAAATCCGTACTGTTGAAATTCCTTTCAACTGAAAACTAGAGAAGTGAAACGGTTGGGACACAGGAAGCGTCGCAGGGCTGGGAGATAAGTGGGTCCACTCCACGCCTGCAGCAGCCCACTTCTCCCTTGGTAAGAAATAGCTGCCGTGGCGTGACTCACCTTTTCCTGGTAGTCACCAGCATCAGTTTAGATGGGAAACTGTGACTGTCCAGATATATTTTTTTTCCTTCTTGCACTAATTCTTCCTCTCAATACCCCAGCGCTTTATTAACCTGGTCCATCATTCCTTGGTTCTAAGGAGCTGTTAGCACTGTTAGCATCACCGTGGCCATCGTTGTCATCATAATAATAATACTACTAAATAACAGCAGTAGCTGCATTTCTGTACCACATTCTCTCTAATCTCTTCTCTTGATCACTGATTGAACCAGATTCAGAAACACTGAAAGAGCAAAAGGTCCCCAAAACTCCAGCACTGCTTGTGAAATGAGAAGCACCACTGCTGTTGTGCATTTGAAAAATAAAACCCTGCAAATCAAGGCCACGTTGTTTATGAGGAGGCCCAATAGCTGGTCCTGGGACCAGCTTATTTCTGAGAATGCCAAAAATCTACAAGATGTTTTACTTTATAGTACCCTCCATACCCCATTTGCTGTCTTTACCAACCTTTTCGTATCTACACCTTATGGATAAAAGAGTACTTGATAAAAGACTTCTTGATATCCCTGAAAATAATTATTCTCCCACAAATTCAAACTCCTTGAAATAATTTTAATAAAACTGGCAAAATATTTTCTAAACCGAGTAAAAATAAAGCCGTTTTTTTCATTATACCTCTTTTTAAAAGCTCTGCTTTTGAAGAACTAGGCCAAGTGCTAATGTCATGACCTAAACTTCAAAAAAAACCCCACAAACAACATTAATAATAAAACTAAAGGTGCAGCTGGCATTGCTTTGCCTTTCAAGGATTTAGACTGGAGTTGGGAACTCCAGGAATCCACCTTTGTCCTCCCAAAGCCAAATTTTCACTGGGTTTTGCAGCACTGATTCTGTTTCCACTAAACAGAATTTTTTTTGCCCTGAGGAAAGAGTCAATGGGGAGAGATGGAAAGAGGGAAGCCGGGTCCTCCCTGCAGAACAGCAATGTGCAGCATCTTCCTTGAGGGACACAGAAGATTCCACCCACAACCCAGCGGCCAGGCACCTCAGAACCCTGCAGAACCCTGGAGAACATCTTGTCCTTGCAGGAGAAGTACAAACTTCATAGATGGATTGCAGCCTCAACAGATTTTCACAGAACTATAGAACAGTTTGGGTTGGAAGGGACCTTAAAGACCATCTTGTTCCAATCCCCTGCCTTGGGCAGGGACACCTCCCACTAGAGCAGGCTGCTCAAAGCCCCACACAACCTGACCTTGAACGCTTCCAGGGACGAGTCAACCACAACCTCTCTGGGCAACTTGTTCCTGTGTCTCACCATCCTCACAGGGAAGAATTTCTTCCTGGTATCTAATGTGAATCTACCCTCTTCCAGCATTAGACTGTCACTCTTTTTTTGTGTATTGACTCATTCTTCCAAGCAGAACTGAACCCATAACACCTAGATCCCACCCAAAAAAACTATTTCAACAACCACAAGCAACAAAACACACGGCTTGCTGGAGCCTCGGCGGGGAGACATGGGTCCTGGGGTCCCACCAGAGCCCACCAGAGCTGCCAGGCCTACCAACCTGACCTCAACATCTGTCACCATTTTCAAGGCGATTACAATTTGGCCACCAAGAAAACCTGCTTCGAGCTCCAACTTGGCAAGTGAGGTATCAGGCTGTGACTGATTTTGTGCGCTTTTAAAACTTCAGGGGGGTGGAAATCTGTCATGTCTTTATTAGTGAGGAACAGGAGAAACTTGCTGCTGGAAAATAACGCTGTGCTTGGAATTCAGTTGAGAATGAAGTTTTAAAAAGAAACCCCTCAAGCAAAGGAGACCTGACCACGCACATGTATGGACCCTGATGCTAATGCTACGGGGATGGAGAAATGTGGGCGATGCAGACTGCAGCATCACAGGGCTAGGAGCTCCACTAACTTCAAGCATGGGCAGCAAGACCTAAAGGGCAAGCTCCACGGTGCTGTCAGCCCCATGAGAGGAATTCCTCACTGATACCATCTCGTTTCTCTAGAAGTACTGACAAAAGCAGCGACGTAACCAACATCCCAGAGGCACAGGCTGCCCTGCCTGCTTCTCCTGGGCACAGGCACAGAGACTCTAAATGGATGCCCTCAAATAGGAGTGGCACCGCTGGGATGGACCTACCTGGCACCAAGTGTTGCCTCCTGCTGGAAGGTCCACCTAGGCTGTGACCCACCAATGACTGAGCCTCATCTAAGCCCTGCCCTGAGAAGAGCACCAGGGTATCTCCTGCACGGGGACTCAGCTGTGACACCAGGATGCTGCAATCCAACATGAGCCACCAATGTTTGGTGACATGATCAGCACTGCAGGACCTCACTGGAGGACACAGTGGCTCTAAACAGAAGGGGCAATCCCAGAGAGGGATGAAGGGAATCCCATGCAGATAGAAGGCTTGTGCCTTCCCACCCCTGCTCACTGGCAGGCCATCAACTCTCCTCACCACCTCTGGCTTTGCTTTAGTTTTGCTGCATTTTGCATATTGGCAATTTTGCATATAGCTTATAGGGGCACTTGGCCAAGGGCCCTCAGAGCCTTATTCCACCTTTTCCTTCCTAAAATGCACCCTCTTCAGACTCACCTTTCTCCCAGCCTCCTCCTTTGGCTCACTTCCCTCTCGCTTTCAAATTAATGATATTTAGCCAGCAGCAAACCATCTTGACAAAGTGGGTCAGGGGAACTGCAGGTCCTCCCAAACAACACCTCCTCCTGCAAATCATCTGCCAGGAAGGCAAAGGTTTATTCTGTCCCTGAGCAAGTTCAATGTCACTATGGAGTTGCAAGCACAGCAAGTGCTGAACCAGATCCTACCACGTTTAGTTTCGTAACTTGCCCAAGTGAGCATTAGAGGAATGGATGATACGTATATTTTCCCTTCCCTGCTTTGCAAGCAGGACCAAAAGGTGTCATAAAGTTGTCCAGTCTCCTTCGGTTCACTCTGTCTCCTCTCCATCGCTGAGATATCCTTGAAGCTGAAAATGATATAATACTCCGAATATCTGGAGTTTGGAGGATGTAAGACTTGCAAGAATTGCTACAGCTTTATTGCGTTCTCGGGGCACAGAGAGTATTTACCACACATACATCAAGTCAAGGAATGCAAAAAGGGCATAACAAAAATGTGACGCTTCCAGCTCCGGAGTTTAAATCCTCAGCAAGGCAGATAAAGAGTGGATTTTCTTATTCATAGATTTGCAGATGAAATACAACAAAACCCCCCCCCCTAAAAAAAAAAAAAAATACAACACACCCTCCCTCCTTTATGTCAGTAAGGCTGATTCAATTTCCAGGCTTGCAAGGTCTCCTCTCGCCAAGTATTACCCGACCCCAATAACACGCACTGTTCCAAGGTTAAGATCTGTTTCCTTACAATAATGCAGAAAGCTGTTGTTTCAGTCCTGGCCGTGGAATCCAGCTTTGAAGGACAGGTTAGTACCACACTACATTTAACTGGATTCAGTTCATCTGATTATACAGTGCCTTGCTTTCTGGAATATGTAATCATCTCTTTCTGATGACATTTTAAATATCCAACTAGACAAATAATTGCGGCAATAATTGATAGCTGAGTCAAGCTGGAAGATTATTGATTGGCACAGCACCCGCTGAAACAAATGTTCATCTTTCAAACATTACAGTGAAGATGCTTAAATCTAACTTTTGCTGATAAATGATAAAAATCTGATTTACCGATAAAACCACCGGAATAGAATATGCACTTCAGGATTTGATTACCTGGTGAAAATTTTTCGAAGAAAAATTAGGCATCGGGATTTATATTCTATTTCATGTGAATAATTGCCGAGATATGGGTAAGTGGTTGAACATAAACACACACGGAGGAGTCGTGAAGAGTTGCTGATTAACTCTCTCCCTTCCTCAACAGCATTTATCTGTTTCTAATCGCTGCTGACGTAGGAGTTTATCCTGCTGCCTTCCCGAGGACGCCTGGCGTGGGTCTCGCTGTCGGGAAAGACGTCGTGTGCGAGTCTGTCTGTGTCCCCTCATCTCCCCAGCTCGAAGCCCTCCGTTTAAATGTTCATATCCTTACTCCACTGCACACACAGCCCAAAGGAGGGTGTGATCTCGTTCACCGTGGTGTAAATCAGGAACGCCAGCACCCAAATCTGTGGTGCTGCATAAAAGCAGTGGGAGGGAGGTTGAGACCGGGCGCGTTTGCAAACTGCATCTGCCGTCTTAAAGGGAGGGGGTCTAGCGCTGAAATAAAGCCACTTTTCAGCTCGTGTTACACAGGGCTCTGTTTAAACGTGGGTTTCCTTCTCATTATGGAATTCTGACAGCACCGTCTATACATCAGAAGGGAGAGAAAGGGGGAATCTCTGAAACTTACTGATTAGAACGCGGAGCGAGCGGCCGCGGCAGAGGAACCGCACACAGGGAGAGGCGAGCGACGAGCTGCCTCGGTAGGGCAGCGGA
>NW_008588133.1:13126-40573 GCF_000691845.1 Merops nubicus
CAGAGGAGCTGTCGCCAGGCAGAAGCCTAAAATTAAGGAAAAAGCGCCGGAATATTTGAGCAGGGAACAAAGAGCATAAATTCCGGAGCGAGAGATGAGAAATGCACTGAAACGTTTTGAAACGGAGCCATTAGGAGCTGATTGAGTCTCAGAGCTACTGTTAAAAACCAGCCGCTTGTTAGATGCGGCGATCAGCTGAGCCCTGACACTTAAGGCGGACGAGGGGGCTTGTCGAGCGGCTTCGCTCTAATTTAGAGATCCTCAGTTAATTAGAAAGCCCTCAGATTTTCTGCAAATGCAGGTGGCTATTGACAGCTCGTGCTTTTGAAGCTTTCCGGGTGACAGTTGCCGGACTGACCTTCCTGGCGCTGGCAGGGCTGCCCAGACCCTCGGCGTGTCGGGGATTCAATCACCGCCGCCAGCGAGTTCCAAGTAGGGTTACTCGGCTCCTACATGCCGTTTCCTCCTCTGAAACAAATCCTGAGGAAATCTGCATTTGCTTAATGCTATAAATAGCTCCAGCTTTGAATTATTCTTCTTTTTCCCTGCTGCCGAGTGGGTGTTACAGCCAGCACAGGACTTTGGGGTGGCAGTTTAGCAAAGCCCAGCACCAGCAGAGGCAGGGAGAAGAGAAGTGCTTCCTAGTGGACGACCCGCTCGCATTGAACCCACGGCTCTGACTCCAGGAGGGAAACCTCCCTTTGAGATGTTCACTGCCCCAGTGTCTGTGGCAGGTAGAGGTGGCTGCAAGGGATGGAGCCCCTGTCCAGTGTCCAGCACTGAGCACACACAGTCCCATGGAGATGCCTTTCCCTGCCACAATCCAGGTCTGGTGATGCTCTCCAAACAGATAATACATAATACAGAGCAAACACTAACAAAGGCAACCACCAAACAAAACGAGGCTTGTTTGGCAATGCAAGGAAAGGAGTGGAAGTTACAGTGACAACCCAAAGGCAAGATGACAGACCTGCAGTCACACAGGGAGTCGGTGGCAGACACTAGAAAATTAACTCTCAGGAATGGTCTAGCATTGGCAGGGAAATGAATGAGATGATCTAAGAGATATTTTCCACCTCTAATAGGATTTGATGATGATTTTGCATAGGCTTTTGTGCTAGCCTGGCTTTTGATAAAGGCATGGTGTCTCTTTTCAACCCACATGCAAGGCAGAGATTAATAAGTTGCAAACTCGGCCCACCTCGGCTATAAATGGTTCCTGTGCCTAGAGGGGGACAAAAAGCCAGGCTATGACTGAAAAAAAAAAAACAGTGAACTGAGTGCAGTTAGTGCTTTTACACCTGAATCTTCAGTTATTAAGAGATTTAGAACAGAGAAAAATTCTCCTCCAGCATCCAAAAAGCATCACTTTAGTAGCCAGATGGGGCAGCGATGGCCAGTTCAGGAGTGTCAGGCTGAGGCCCTTCAGGGAGAGCCCCGCTGGGGGCTAGGGGATGCAAGGAGAGATGAGATGGGTCCAGCACCTCTTGCAGGCCACTTTTTCCCCAGGCAGGACGAAGGGGCCACGGCCACCAACAGGTGAGGACCACACTCGTTTGGGAAGACTTGGCATGGAGAATTTTGCCTGCTCACAGCCTCAGACTGGCAGAGGGCAAGACCAGAGGACTGGCCTTGGAGGACGGATTAAGATAGCACTGATGGTAAAGAACAAAATGGAAACAAGGGTTTTTAAATGTATGAAACAGACAGTAAAGAATCCCATCTTTTAGCAACATAAGCATTTTCTTACAAGAAAATGCAATTAAATGTTATAACTGCCAGCACTCAGATACCAGTAACAGCAATAAAAAAACTACTAACCACACCCAACTAAGCAAATAATCTTCTGTGTAGATTACATGGTCATATCACATATACCTTTCCTTGGGACAAATGCCCCCTTCCTCCATGGGCTGTTCCACTGTTATAAGATTTGGGGATGCAGGCCCTGCTCTTTACCATGAGTGGGACTAAACTCTGAGCCTCACTGCTGTCTAACCCTCCCGCTGGGCCAAGTGGCCATGGCTGCCATTGAGAAGGGAGCAGCTCTCCTGCTCTCCATCCATGGGTCTGATTTTCCTGGCTCTTCACCTCTCGACTTGGACGATGCATGGGATAAGAGGGCTGGGACCTCCACCACCCACATGTGTGGCTGTACATCTTGCTGTATGGGAGGGCATGGGGCGTGCTGTGACCTGCCAGCAGCACCTCTACTTCCACACAGCCAGGACAACTCATCGGGGAGCCTCGTGCCACTCCCCGCTGGCATCACTCCCCTTGCTGCCAACAATGCCTCCATAGGGCAGCTGTTTTTTGGGAAAACCAGTTCACGGGGCTGAAGCCTGGCGAGCAGATGTATCTCCACGTGCCTGACCACCGCCTTCAGTCACGTTTCAGGTTCCAGGCTGCTGTTATTTGCCCTGCAGCCAGGTCCAGCAGCCTCCACGGAGGACCAGAGCCCCTCGGAGCACAGCACTGCACCCGGAGATAACGAAACGACCGTTCCTGCCCCCGGAGCTGGCAATCATCCTCACAGCTATTATAACCTGACGAGAGGGGCTGCCAGTTTAAACAGCCTACAGCTTGGTTGCCAACACTTCCTCTGCTAGGGCTGCAGAGCACCGTGTATTTCAGCCACCTCCAGCATCTTTGACGCCCCGTCTGCGCACGACCTCCCAGGTCCCCCAAAAAGGGTGCTGGATGCCGTGGTGACGGGCGGCAGCTCCATACAAGATGTAAGAGTCCTTGAGTCATCATTTTACCTGAACGTTTTATCAGAAAACACCCTGTCCAGGGGCAGGCTGGGAGATGGCCATATATACAGCAGGTCTGAAATTGCCATCAGCTTCACCTCGATCCTTTTCTGATGTCCTTGGCCATCCAGTTAAGATCTGACAGCATTTAAAGATGACAGTGCTTGAGGTAATGGGACAATGCCGTAACAGGATTACAGGAAATGTGAAAGAAAGGACATACGTACGTAATGTCATTTAGGTAATGTCATCTATGAACAGGTTTTGCTGACAAAGAAGTCAGTCTCACTTATACAATTCCTTTTAAACTCTGTTATTGCCATAAATAGTTTACTTCTTGAAAGAAAGCCTTTTAGACGCATCGTTGTGAAAATCCTGCCCAACTCTCTCACTGGTGTGAGGCCGGGTATGCCGGGGAGGGGGAAGGACTACAAACCAGAGCAGGGCATGCCAGGGAGGGGGAAGGACTACAAACCAGCACGGGGCGGCGAGCGGGGCGAGGCAGCTGGATCAAAGCACTCCCTGCCACCCTCCCAACCTAGCCGCAGCACCCAGCCTCCCTCAGATCCTCCCAATTAATTTCCACCCAGCTATTTCCTCCCCGCGCCCTTTTTCCATCAGTATTCCCTTTCAGTCCCACCGCAGCTGCCCCCGAAACAGCTTCCCCATTGTCCCCCCACCAGAAGTGGTGTATGTGTGCCAAGCAACTGACCGCAAACAAAAGCTTGTTTGACCAGCGCTTGTTCCGAAACAAAACCCTGGCTGGAGAAGGAAATCCCGGGAAGGGGGGGGGGAGACCGATGCCGGGACAATTTGGAAGGCGAGCCCAGGCGCGCTCGCCCCCGGGGACTCGCATTCTTGCCAGACAATGGTGTCTGGCCTCCCCATTCACCACCCGCCTCGCAACCCTCCCCAAAAACTCCCTCCTAAACGCCATGCTTATTGTGTTGTCTGATAAGCGGGAGAGATGCTGTTCAACTGAGCCCATGGTGACCATCCACGGGTGCTGCCCGCCACGTCTGGGGGCCACAGGCTGGACATCATCAGCTGCCTCTGAAGGACTTGTCTGTGACCAGCCTCTGAAGATGTATCCAAAGGAGGACAACGAAGCTGGTGGAGCATCCAGAGAACAAGTCCTGTGCAAAGCAGCTGAGGGACCTGGGGGTCTTTACCCCACAGAAAAAAGGCTCAGGGGAGACCTTATTGTCCTCTACAACTACCTGAAAGGAGGCTGTAGCAAGGTGGGGATCAGACTGGTCTCCCAAGTAACAACAGAGAGGAGACAGGAGTCAATGGCCTCAAGTTGCGCCAAGGGAGGTTTAGGATGGTCATTGGGAAAAATTTCTTCCCCAAAAGGGTTGTCCAGGCCTGGCTGCCCAGGGCAGTGGTGGAGTCCCCATCCCTGGAGGGATTTAAAAGCCATGGAGATGTGGTGCTGAGGGACATCGTTTAGTGGTGACCTGGCAGTGTTGGGTTAACACTTGGACTTGATCTTAAAGGTCTCTTCCAGCTAAAACAATTCCACGACTTGGGGAAAGGTTTTTTGGAGCTAAACCTATTGCTACGAAATACTGGGATGAGTCAATTCTTTCTCCATTGGATGGCCAGTCCTAACAGCCAAGGGGGTGGCTGTGTGGCCCCCACTTGCTCCCCCTTCTCAGGCAATATTTACCCTCCTGGAGAGAAACGTTTCTCCCGAACTGCCCAGCCTTGCCTCAGATGACTCCTTCCCCCGATGAAACAGCCGAACCTTCGCCCCCCGCGCATCTGCCCGCCGGCGGCCTGTGAAGCTCCCGATTAGAGGAAACACCCTGGCCGGGCAGGCAGCCCCCTCCCTCGATAAGTACGGTTGGAAACCACAGGAGCTGCTGCAGAGGAGCCAGCTTATCCGTCAGCGAGCAGGCAACGCCGAACTCTGCCCGCCGGGCACCGCGTCGGGCGGCGGGCGCCCCGCGGGTTTGGGGGGGGCAGTGCAGGATCCTACTCCCTTGTCCATCTGCAGGGATGGAAAAACTGGCCCAAGGGGCTCCCGCTGTCCCCTGGCACCCGCGCCCCAGCTGAGGAGAAGGAAAGCTCTCACTCTGATTACAGGCAATTTTCTAAAGTGTGTTTAGCACCTCGGGGCTGAGGCAGCTCACGGTGTTTAATAAGGAGATGCACGTTTGCAAGCTTCTGGATACAGTTTTGATTCCCCACAGAAGTGCCCTAAGGAGGGATCTTCAGGATATGTGTACGCAGGGACAAACCACAGAAGGTGGTCTAGGTCTGAAGGTGAAGAAGGTTTGAGGTCTAGGTTTTGGTACTGTTCACAGAGTGCCAAGGCTACAGCCGCAGCCCTGGAGCAAACTGCTGGTCCCTCGCTTTCAAAGCAGGACGTGACCCTCTGGACACAGTCTCCCTGCCAGTTTTGCTGCTCTCTGGAAGCTCTACAGACATCCCACCACCCCCCAAGCTTCCCCATGGCCGAGAGCCTTAGAGGGCACTGAAATGGGAGTCAAGGGGTAGAACCCACCCCCTTGCGGCAGCTCCAGCAGCACCCACAGCTCCCTGCCCGCTTCAGTAGGACACGTGGGTGGTCAGGATTGGACCCACGCAGGCAGTAACCAGCTGCAGGGTTACCACCACAGCTGATGGGCATGTGCCTTGTGCTGTACACAGTTTTAAGCAGCTGTGCGCTTAACTTTCCAATATTCTCAAAAGCTGAGCTTTTAAAAGCCCTCCAAACTGGTGTATCCCTACAGACACAACTTCTGACAGACAAGATGAGGATGTTCTGCAGCACCAAGGCCATCCAAAGAACGACAGAGATACTGCTGCTAGAGGAAACAGCAAGGGCAAGAGGCAACCGCTTCAAACCTGCCTGCTCCGACGCTGCCTGTGAGACACCAAACAGAACCATTTCTGGTGCACAGAGCTCCACTGTACATCGAGCAATACACTACACAGCCTTTTACTTTATGATTTTGGGAAATAAATAATGCTGCCTTAAACTTGCCCTTACACTCAGTGCTCCTGTCTGCCTCCTCGGAAGCCGGGAGGCTGCAGCCGCAGAGCACGTCCCTGCTGGAAGCTGAAACAGGCTGCCAGGGAAACACGTGCAGCCCTTCCAAGCAGATTAGGCATTTTTAAGTGAAACCCCACTCCTTTCAGAAAACCAGCCCTCATTGCCAGCAGCCTCTCTGGACACAGAGCTACCCCACAACAACCTGAATGATTCTGCACGGGAGGGAGCAGCCGGGCACGGCAGCAATCCCCATCTCAGGGCCCAACGAGATGATTTTGATGTAACGTGTGCAGGTGAAATTTCAGGAACGAGGCTGCTCCTGTTAGAACACTGGTCAGAAAAACAGGGTTGATGCCCTCATTATCTGGCTAACCACATTGCTGGGCTGTGCGTGGTCCATCCTGCGATACTGGCCCGCTGGGCGAGCAGGGATGCTGTGGTGCTGGGTGTTGCAGGAGCAGGGCCTACCCAGCAGAACCAGGAAATTACCCAGCCACCATGTAAAACTTGGCTTTACTCCTTCCCGGGAGCATCAGGAGGTGATTCCTCCTTCCCTGACTCACTCCATCCTCTCCTTGCATCTGGCTCATCCATCCAGCAGCCTCTCACTGTGCAGCAACAGGTCCCAGGTGATGGGCTGCCACCAACACTGCTCTGCCACCGAATGTGTGAGGCTGCTGGACCAGACATCTCAGACCCTGCTCCAGAAGGCCAGAGCTGAGGCACACATGACTCATTTATAAACTATATAATTTGGATTATTCTTTTTTATGTATTTAAATACCGTTAGGCAGAAATTCCACAGCAATTTGCTTTGTTTCTTTGATCACGGGTTTGCTGCTCTTCTTTCCCTGGGGAAAAACATGCCCTAAAAACAAACAAATGCTGTGCTGTGAGGAAAGAGCCCACTCCTTTGCAGCCTCTGGATTTACACTCCCAGCTGTTGGAAGACGCACACTCATCCCTAAAAAGTGGAACAATCCTGAGCTGTGATGCTGAAGGACACCAGGTAGCTGACAGAACCCCTGGACTACAGTTCCATCACCATGAAATTGTTCTCTGTACTCCTGATCACCCAAATAACTGTGCAACAAGACAAGCAACCCCTATCAGCACGTGAAAACACAGGGCTGGGGCAGCTACTGATGTGTTCCGACCCCACTCTGGGACAGCCACTTCTTTCCACTGACAGCTGCATTCTATATCTATTCAAATAACTTCTGTGAAGCCTCCAGCCTTCCCTACCACTGACTCAAACTCTTCTTGGTTTTGTAGATTTGGAGTAATGCCTTTGGCCTCACGGAAGCAAGCAGTGTGAACCTTGCCCATGTGTATTTGATCTGAAGTGAGACCAAAGTCCCATTTCCAAATTTTATCCCAGAATGTCAGTAGGATCCCAAAATCCCACAGCTCCAAGACAGCTTTAAGAAAAAGAACAGATGCAGTGAGAATCCCCATCAAACCATACACATCAGCAATGCCAGGCTACCCCCAACATGGATATTTGGACTAACTTCCAGCAGAAAAGGCACAAGGTGACTTCTCTATGCCTACTCCAACTCCACTCATGTCTGGCTCCGCACCCCACAGCTCATCTCTCCTTCTGGGTGCTAACTCTCATTTTCTTGCACAGGGCCTGATGCAACATTTAGCTGAGAGGAAGCCTCCCACAATCAGCTGCAGATCTGGGATCAGACTCTCTGCGAGCAACCCAAGGGAGGAGCAGCAGGCCAGCATAAGGTGGGAATTTGCAGCCTGGCACTGAAACACGGCTGTCAAAAGCACGAGGGTACCTCTCCACCCCTCTTTGCAGGTGGCCTTGAGCTCGTCCAGGCCACAATCTCGCTCCGCGGCCGCGCTCAGTCAGCCTGTGCCACACGATTGTGTGAATTCAGTGCCGAGTCTGAACTAACAGAGCAGGGCTTATCAGCTGGGGCTGGGTGCTGCAGGGGCTCAGCACCCACCCTGCTCCCGGCTGGGCGCCGGCGCGGGTCCAGCCAGCTCTGAGCACCAGCAGAGCTCGCTCCTGTCCGCCGGCCAAACGTAGGTGAGCTGCAAGAAACCCTCCTCAAAAACGCTGGAAATCCAACAGCTTTTCGTGCTGTAATAATGCAACTCAAAGGACTCTCTGGATTGTATAAATATTTGTACAGACACTTATCGCCGCGGCAGTCGGGTACTCGGGTCCCCTGGAATCAGCTGATCAGCTTCGACTCCGCGCCTCCGTCTGCAGGATTCTGCTACCCAAAACCATCCAACCCCCCACGTCACCCTCTACGTCGCCAAACAGAAAGCCTCTGTTCACATCAGCAGGCTCCATCCTCTACCCTCTCCCTGCTGGCCGGGAGGCTGTCAGCAAACTGAAATCAAAAGCGGGCTCAGATTCCCCGCCCGTTAAAAGAACAGGAGCTGGATGCACGTCAGAGCTGAGGAATTAATTAATTATTATTAATGCCACGGGGGCTCGCTAGGAAATGTTTGCACTTGGCCACTGTAATTAAATATTCTCACTCACGCAGCTCTCAGCCTTCAGAAATTAGTATTGCGTTTGATAGTCCAGTTTGGCTTTTTTAACAAGAAAATGCTTTCGTACTGAATTTTTCATTTTCTGCTGGCACAGAAAGGCAGGAGATAGTTTAAGGTTCACGCCCACTTTCCCTTCTGAACAATTACAAATACTTTTTCTCAGTGGCATATAGTTTTCATCATGAAAAGTCCTCTGCCATCTTTGCCCCAGTACAAGCTTGGTCTTGAAGAATAAATCAGGTGCCACCACCCTTCCCCGTGCGAGCTGGTGCCTCGCTCTGCTGCTGTTTCCATCCCCGTGAGCTAAACCCCGTGAGGAGGTACCGAACTAAGTCACCTCTTGCCCAAATCAATGGGAAACCTTGTTCCAGGAAGGACTTGCCCATGGCACAAGGGCTGCAAAGCCTAACCCTAACCAAAGACCCAGCTTCTAATCCCTTTACTCGAGGCTGATTTGCTTCTGCCAGCTGCTCATCAAAAAAAGGGCAGCAGAATCCAGTCCTCTGTCTCCGTGAAATGGGTCAAAGCCACGTAAGATTATTACTAATTTGGAAAGAAAACACCCAAGACAGAATGTAATTCCAGTGCTAGATTTTATCACTTTTACTCACAATGAGTAAACCACGGAGCAAAAGGCTTCTCACCCGCTCAGAAGGAAACCAGACCCAGCTCCTACCTGCCAGAGCTCCACAGCCCCAGCTCCTCATCTGGATAATTAACCGCCAGACTAGGTGAGCTTCACCTGCCTCACCCTTCCCAGAAAATCCAAAGTGCTGCAGCTCGGGTTCAGGGATTTCATTTTAATCTCCTCTTTCCCCTCGGATGGACACGCGCAATCGCTCCGCTTTGCCGTCCCCAGCCATTGCTGATTTAGCTAATGCTCCATTCCAGCAGGAAACATCTTAACTCTGAAGATCTCATGATTGCCCCAGCAATCAGTTGTTCAAATAGTTGAAAATTAAGACTATTGCACACAAAGTAAATTAAGCAATTTTCTACCCTCCTAGGGTCTGGATTTCCCACAACTGGGATTTCACACTGCCTCATTACTGTAAAGAAAATACAGCTCCGTGAGTCCTTTAAGTGGACTCTCCTCCAAGACTGGGGGAAAAAGATCTTTGCAAGAGTGGAAGACGATGGGCAGAGCATGTTTTCTGCTCCCCCACTCAGCTGCCAGGCCTCAGGCTGCCTAAACCCCTGCAAACCCCCAAAAGGGTGTGTGGGTGCAGGCGTTCTCCAGCACCAACTAACTTCCTCACAACGATGGTTCTGTTCACAAGGATGTCAGCACAATCAGGTGAAGGGAGATGCCTCCAACCTCCTAGAACAGGTATCACTTCAGCATCCTTAATACAGCAGTGCTACTTCTTGGTCTCCTTCATAAAATGAGTGAGCAAGGCAGGTTTTAGGCCGTGACTGGTCATTTTTAAACAAGCATTCTGAACTGAGCCTGCAAACACTCCTGCCACAACACTACGGGGTGTTCTGCTGGGCTTTAGCCCTTCAAACCAGCCCTCAGCACAGGGCTGGGGCTGTGCTGCTGCTCACCGCTCCCTGGATCCCTTCCACCCTGGCTGTGGCACCTCACAGAGGTTTTGTTCCCAAGCCCAAACAAGCTGGAATGCTCCCAAGCACTTGGAAACCTTGAGCCGAGCAATAAGCACCCGGCATTGTGGTAGTCACCTGGTGGTGGCCGCTCTAACTTCAGTTTTACGTTGAGACCTTCATTGAAACCCTCTGGTTTTGGACTATTTTTTTCTTTGCAGCAGAAACTCTCCCTGGTTGGTCTTGAGCCAGAGGTGAGCTTTTGTGAGACAAAAAAAAAAAAAGAAAAATCGCTTAGTTTCAGCTAAAAAGAGAGGGGATGGGAAAACCCCACTGACAAGAGCTTTTAAGATAGTTAGCCACAAGTTACCAAAGGAGGAGCCTAATGGCCACCTCATGTTCACATGCAAATCAGGCCCTCAAAGAACCATTGCTTTACAGATTGGTGAGGAAAGCAAGAGGAAAAGAAAGCAAATGCTATTATCAGAGTTCAATACTTCTGCACGTGCTTCACTTTGCCCTGTGTTCCCTCAGCAGAAGCTGGCCCAGGAGGCCAGGCCCCACCACGGAGGTCTATTGGGATGCACATGGAGGGAATGAACTTTTAATCTAAAAGATGGAGAATCTGCAGGTCTTGGGGTCTTCCATCCTAGGGACTTTCTGGAAAGTCTTGACTTTCTGAAAATGCCACCCACGACCACCCCAAACAGCAGGTTCACCTTGACTTGAGAACTCATGTTTCAACATTGCTTGTCCTTTGCATGGGGCTGGAAGCACCTTTTCAACCCTTCAAGACCAGGTGGAAAAATAAGAGGCATCATGTAAGCAACGAGGCAAAAACTGCCAGAGCTTGAAGATGCTGTACCTACTGCCCAAAAGGTGAGGCCAGTCACTGGGAACTGTGCCAATGCTCCTATGGACACACCTTTTGATCTACTAATTCCTCTGGTTTGTGCAAGTGTGGACCATTGCATCCCCTTCTGCTCCTCCAGACTCTCTCTGTACTCACGTCCCCCCTCAATTCCAGCCTTTAGTGAAGCCACATTCCTGAAAACCTCTCTCTCAGGCATGGAAATCTCCTGCCTGGATCAGGAAACTTCACCTCATCTCCAAAACCAGAAAAAAATCCCTTCCTTTCATCTGCGTGGGTGTTTTGCATTAGCACAGGAGCACCTCTGGCTGTACCTACGTGAGGGTTTTCACCTGGAGGAGATGCCCTGGTTGGCCCCACTTGCCGTGTCTGGGTTCAGTGCAGTAAGGAGTTTGTGTGCATTTTTATCAGGTGCTTTGCAAGGGAAACGAAGCAGAAGGCTTCACCCCGGAGCGTGCCAGACACGCTCCGAGCCCAGCTGCAGGCACAGGAGCCCAGAGCAGCGACAGGTCCTCCAGGCACTCTTGGACAAGGTTTGGTGGGAAAGTTTGGTCTGGGCCGGGGGCGCACGGTCCCAAAGGCAGCGTCTGGGACCTAATCCCAGGTGTACAAAAGGCTGCAGGATGAAACTCGGCTCCAAGCAAAGCCAAACAGAAAAGCTGTGTGCTTGAGGATGTGGTGAAAAAGACTGAGTAGAAGAATACCATTACTCCCCTGCCATCTGCTAAAACCTTCAGAGAAGATCTGCTGGTGACCTGGAACTGCACGGTTACTCCTGCAGCCCCCAGGCCCTCGCCTCAGCCACACCTTGTCTGAGGACAAGTATTTGTCTGGAGAGATCACATACTTGGCAAAGGTGTGATGTGGGAAAAAACCCATCCCAGTTGACCATCTCAACCCAGATAAGCACCAGGAAGAGGCTCTAAGTCCTCACAGACACATATATGGACAAAACGGAAGGAAACAAACCACTGCTGAGCCTGAAGCATTTTTCCTGACTTGTTTGCAATACAAGAGCCTGGGAAATGCCAGGGGCCTGCTCACTACCAGCTATTTCCGAATGCTCCCCACTGCCTGGGTGCTCAGGACTTGCATATCCCCCTTCTTTCTCCTCCATCCCTCCCAGCACACACACACCCCAAAGGAGATCCCTGCTGTGGCACAAGAACGCTGTACAAGCTGTGATTTTCCCCTGGTTACCCCTTATCTATCCCTGATAAAAATCAGCCTATGACCTTCTCCTCCTTGGTGTGGTTTTTTTTTTCCTGAAACCAGACTCAGCTCTCTGGATCCTAACAGGGAGCTGCAAAGAGACCAGACCTGCTCCTGACAGAAACACCAGGATTTGAAGATTTTCCTTGGAAATGGGAGCGTGAAGAAGCCGCCGGTGTACGCAAACCCAAACAGCACCAGAGCAGTTCCTCCCATCCCCTCCCAACCAACGCTGCTCTTCTGGGGCACCGTCACAACTGAGGCATTCTCCCTCTCCCTCTCTTGACAATCCGTTATTTGACAATGTTTACGCTGAGGATTAAATCCCCATCCTGGCTGGAGAGCGTGGTTCATTCACAGCTTCTGCTCCCCGCTGGCGCCTCCCTCGTGCTGGTTCTTCTGAGCCCAGCCCACGGCCACCTAACCCCCCGTGAGCTCCTGCCAGGGGAAGGGGCAGCCACGGATGTTCAACAGGACAAGAGGATACTCTCACTCTCTACAACTACCTGAAAGGTGGCTGTAGCAAGGTGATTGTCAGTCTTCTCCCAAGTAACAAGGGGCAGGACAGGAGGAAATGGCCTCAAGTTGCACTGCAGGAGATTTAGGTTGGATATTAGGAAAAATTTCTTCCCTGAAAGGGTTGTAGGGCACTGGACCAGGCTGCCCAGGGCAGTGGTGGAGTCACCACCCCTGGAGGGGTTTCCAAGCAGTGGAGATGTGGTGCTGAGGGACATGGCTCAGTGGGGACCTGTCAGTGCTGGGTTAACTCTTGGACTTGATGATCTTAAAGCTCTCTTCCAATCTAAACAATCCTAGGTTCATACTGACAGCCAGGACAGTGCTCAAACCTGAATCAACTACCAGCACAGGCACTTCAGTACTGATGGCTACATACCCCACTTCTCCCTCAAAAACACCCAACAAGAGTTTCATTTCCCCACTGGCAGGCTCGAGTAACATTTTAAACGCCGAGATTTACATGCAGACACTTATAAATGCATTCCATTATAGCTTTTGCAAAACTATATTTCGACGTAAACATTCAATTAATGTAATTAAATTGCTACCTGGTGGTATTATCTAATTTAACTTCGGATCTGTGCTATTGAAAAGCATGTGTCTTTTAGCACTCCGACTGGCAAGACATGTGATAAACAGACCTATAAACATGTTGGCTCAACCGAGCTGTTTAAAAATAAATTAGCAAACTATAAAAATAAACAGTAACATACATATGTACTCAATTATGAACTAACTCTAATTTTTGTTCTGAAATACTGTCTTTGACCTTAGTCATAAACAAGCACTATTAAAAAAACATAGTATCTCAACAGACAGAAGGGCAGGGATTAAACGCTCATCGAGCGTGGCAGAACGCAAAACAAGGGATGAAAAGGAAGAAGAAAAGAAAAAGCAAGGGAAAAAAGCTCACCCCCTGTTAAATGCACCAACCTACACCCACTGCAAGGGTTTATGTTGATTAAAGCTGCTTAGATTTGATAGTAAAAAGGTAAAACTTACTGAAGTGTATATAGTTAAAAACCTTGTAAGGTCTGGGGGTAGAATGTTTTCTTTTAGCTTGTGGAGTGGCTTTGGGAGGGAGGGGAGTAGGGGTCCCAAACCCTGCTACTGCCTTGCAAGAATTCAGCCATCTGAAAACATATGGCAGAAAGGTGGGAACTGTCCTCACGCTGGCCACACCAAAGCAGAGGGGGAAAAGCAAGCTCACAGATTTTTGGAAGACTGCAGAGCCGTGGCCAGACCATGTTTTTGCCATTAATCTGGTACTCCCGCAAGAAAAGAAAAAGGCACCATGCTACAACCACCAGCACGGCTTTATTTTCTCTGGGAAGGAAGGCAGAAAGGAAGGAAAAAGGCAAAGCTGATGCACAAAAGGCACATTTTGAGCCCCAGCAGAGATTTGAAAGGCTTTCAGGCTATGCAGGGTGGGCACCGATGTCCCTCCTCGCAGCAAAACCTCACAAGGAACCCAAGATCACCAACAAAAGTAGGTGAGCAACCACTAAGCGCTTCTTCTTCATGGAGACCCAACCCAAAACACCGACTACTGTCAGCCTGTCTCCCCAAAAAACCCTCATGCAAATAAAAAACAGGAGGCAACTCATGTCCATTGATACAGAGGCTGGAAAACAGGCAGAGAAGCAGGTGGAAGAAAGGTCTCACCCCAGGCCAGCCCCTCGCCAGCAGTGAGACACGCAGACCCAGCCGTGCAGTCAATAACCAGGCAGGGTCTGACACTCCCACCAACAAGAAGGGCTGCCAGGTGCTGAGGCACAAACAAAACATCCACAAGCCATGTTTTTCAAGGGATAAACGGGAAGAGCCCATAGGAATCAGCGATGGAGTGCATCTGTTCTGTGTTTTGTCCCAAGGATCTCCATGTCAGCAAAAGCAGGATGTCAGAGAGTGATGGGGATGCCCCAGTGGGATGGGAAAAGAGGGTGGAAACAGAGACAAGCCAGTGCAGACACACAGAGACAGCTCCGTGGTGTGACTTCTCCATGATTTGGCAGCAGGAACATCTCATGCCCCTGGACGGAGCAGCACATCCCTGTATGTCACACCCATGTTCTGCTCCATGCCACAGCTACCCCTCACACTTCTTTTGGAGCTGGGCATCTCACACACAATGGAACAGCCAAGTAAGAGTAGTGGCAGGTCCTGTCCAGTCTGCCTGCTCCTTTCTTCTTGCTCTGGCAAACAGCTGGTGCTTGAAACCCAGCCCTGTCCCAAGGCCACTTCCCCAGCCCGGAGCTCACCCTGACCCTGACATTCTCCCTGACAAGTGATGACAATAAAAAAATGCAATTAAAGCAACACGCCAGTTTGAAAACGAATGTCATCTTCTGCCCATCCTCCCTGCTCTGCTACCAATAAAACACTTACAGACACTACTCATGCAGACATAAAGTGCTAATGGCTACCTGTTAACGTGTTTCATCATGCTAATATTTTAGCTCTGATTCTGACAGTTCCTTTTTTGTTATTTTAAGCGAAGGGAGAGCTAATCTGGCTTGGGACTGAAAGCTGCAAGAATTACAATCTACATAAACTGCACAATTAGTGATACCATTTCCTTGCAGCCAAGCTCTAGTCCAAGCTTTAAGAAGTTAGGAGTGCAGGAGCATCAAAGTAGCCTGTAAGACGTCAGTGAAGACTACCACGGGTTCCTGCCATCAGTTTCAGGGCTAATGGCAGGGGAGAGAGCAATGTAAATGCCAAAACACAACATACTGGAAAAGTCGCTTCTAGTGGCTTAGGGAAAAAAAATTGGTAGCCATTCCCATCTGACTTAAGGGATGAGTCTTCAGGGCTAGAACATCTGCTGGTACAAACTGGCCAGGTGGGTCCCAGCTGATCTGCACGCCAAGGGTGGCCCTAGGTGGACTACAGATCATTCCCTGGCTTTTCTGGAAGCAGAAAGAAAAAAACCTCTTGGGTGTCACCCCAGCAGTTGTTGGCTCCAGCTGGACATCTGCACAGGTGCCCCACGTCCAATGTCTTCCACACTCAAAAATGGGTTGGGCATGTCTCTGCACTGCCTTACACGAGCATACACTGAGAACACTCTGACTGACATCCACCCAGTTACAAGAGGGGAAGAGACCAGTCCTCTGTGACTACTAATAGCACAAGTCAGAGACATCAGCCCATTTTCCATGGAGCAGAAGAACAGAAGCTCTGGTCTCCAGAGCCACCACAGCTCTGTAGAGATACCCAGAGGCTTTGAGCATGCACACAGGGAAGTTTCCTTTCCCTAGCTTTGCAATTGTTTATTGTAACAAATTAAGAGTGTTAACAAGTCTTACCAGAGCCCATTGCACAGAGGTTAAGAAACACGACTTATCTGATGCAATCACCAGTGCAATGCAACCTCTCAAGTCACAGCTCCCACACAATACATGTAAGTCACCAGAGGGGATGGGCAAAACCTGGAGGGAGAGTTGGGGATGCTCCAGTCCAACAGTGCTGGAGAGGAAAGAGAAGACAGTGCAGCAGGGCGTGGGCAATTCCCTGCCTGCTTTAAGTCTTCTGCTCCTTCCAAGGGCTCCCACTCTGGCCAGACCACAAAGAGGACACCAGTTAAGGCGGACCTCTGCTCTGACCCAACGTGGCTAGTTTTATAGTTGTTATGGAAGAGAAGAGGTCGCCTCTACAGCACGAGTAGTGCAGGGAGACCTTTATTTGCCGGGCTGAAACGTGCCCATGGGCAGGGTTCACCTTTCTGCCTCGCCATCCGGCTGCCACCACTGCAAGGGCAGCGTCACGACAGGTCAGCAGCATCACGACGGGTCAAGGTTGGCTCCTCTGCAGGCCCCACGTGCCCAGGCACAGCAGAGGAGCCTGGCACAGCAGAGGAGCCTGGCTGGGTAAACAAACCCCAAGGTCTCTCCGGCCGGTCCCGTGTTGATGCCAGCCTGGATCAACCGGCCAGGGCATCTCAGCAGCGTCAGCCTGTGGCTGGGTCTCTGGTGGCCCTGTCACCTGCACTCCCAGGATGCTGACCACACCAGGCAGGTCCCCACGGGCATCGTTAGCCGAGTGTTTACTCACAACAAGCCCTGAGCCACCCGGGCAGAGGGACGGGCGGGCAGCCGGGAGCTTTCCAGCACAGAGCGGGCCGGGAGGCTCGGGAGGCGGGAGAGCAGATAGCATTTTCCAGGGACTACGAGATAAGAGGAGGTGGAGTTTCTCGATAAAGAGGATTTCCCTGCTCAAATATCAAAGGATTCACACTAAGAAAAGGGGGGAGAAGGGGAATTACATCAGTCTGAGGCACACTTTCTCTTTTAAACTCTGACCTTCTATTGTCTGTCTTCTTGACTAGGATTTAAAGGCCCTTTGTTGGGCTGTGTTACATGGTGTGATCTAGAAAGCCGTCGCAGACGAGGCACCGTGGGCTTTCGGCTGCGCCGACGCTCGGGCCCCCCCCTTGCCCACACCGGACTTTGAGAAGGCGTTGAGCCAGCCCAGACAAGTCAGCACTTTCTATCAACACCCTTTCGAAGCCGACCCACGGCGTGCCCTCCCAGCACCCTGCTGCTGCGTTTCTTCCAGCATGAGCATGGGCTGGTGGAGCTGGGCTTCACGCCGGTGGAGGTCTCAGCGGGGAGGTGGGCTGCTCCATCATGCCAGCCCACTCCCACCTCCCCCAGGGTCCTCTCCGGGCTCTCCCGACAGCGTCCTTCCCATCCCAAACACAAACGAATGGGCGAAGAGCAGGTGACAGAAGCATAACAGATGCCTAAAATGGTTTAGAGTGATCTACGAGCATCTTTCGGTTATAATGCTCCATTAACGTGACATTTATGTGGGGTAATATAATACCGCTGGCTTACGAGCACCTACACCAGCCAGTTGGGTTTCCCTGCGTGCGATGGATGAAGCAGATAACCAGGAAGGGTTTGGGCATGGCCAGGGACCAGACAGATGGGGTCACGGGGGACGGGAGCCGCCTGTGCTCCAAAGGGACGTGCCGGGAACCACGGCCACGACCCCAGAGGGAGCAGAGGGCAGGGGACGTGAGGCCGGGAGAGGAGGACAGAGCAAAGTCTTAGGAGGCAGAAGCAGAGAGCTGCAAATGGGGAGAAACACGCCTGGAACCCAGGGAGCTGAAGAGCCCCTCTCTGCAGAACGGGGAACACGATGCCTGGGGAGGGCCTGACCCAGCCCCAGCGAGACCCATCTCCCAGCGAGCTGCGGCGTAGTCCCAGCATCTGTCTTGATTTTAGAGCAGCCAGTGCTACACTTTGCAGTTAAATGCACCTTTAATGTCACACAGGCCTAACAAGGGCTCCCGTTTTGGTACCCTGATTTATAAACACCACTGCAAAGGGCCAGAGAAGGGACTGCCTCGCAACCGCGAGCTTTCGTTATCCCCCTCAAATGACTTGTTTGCAGCTGCTGAACTGCCTAATTTATTTTGCCCCTACGTTTTGGTCATCCATCTAGTCTCTTCCTAATGGTGCTCCAAACACTGACACTTTGGGAAAGGTCTAAAATGCTGTAACCCTTACACGGCCCCATGGAGGTGAAAGGACCATGGGCAACCGCTGAATCTTCCCAGAACAAGAGAGGGATCATCTATCTCCTCCTCCCTCCTCCCCACCCGCCTCGCCACCACAGGCACTGTTCTCATCTCAGCATATTTCAGTAAAACTCAAAACAAGGCGAGATGCAGCCATCTCAGCACCTACAGACATCAAGGACATGGTGTGATGGCCACAGTCTGTACCCCGTGACCTGGGAGGTCTCCCTTGGGTCCTTCCTCCTGTGGCTCTGCCCATAAGAGAGAGCATCTGTGAAATAAAGAGGCTGGTTGAATTCAGGCTGTGGCAATGACATCCAGAGAAGAGCAGGGGAAAATAAACTTGCACTCTCTGCATCTTGGGCAAACACGGAAGGAATTAGATTTTGGAGCCTGATCCAAAACCTAAGCCAACAGAAAGAGTTTGGTGGATTTTGGCACCATGTTTCATCATTTCAGTGCAAGCTGGTTAGAAAGTGAGTAACCAAAGGCATTTCACTTTGCGTGCCTAGCAAACGCAGTTGATGGCTTTCAGCATTTAGGGGTAAAGGCAAAAAGTATCTCAGGGTGCTCCCACTACCCTTCTGCTGGACACCTAGAAATCCAGAAGAGGCACCTAGTGTCACAAGCAAAAAGCTGAGGCACAGAAAGTGTCACCGAAGGACAGGCAGAGCACCAAACAAGCTGCTTCCAGCAGATTATATCCATGTCACTGTATTTCACCCCCATTTTGCACCACTCAGGTACCCTGAAGCACACGCACGCAAGCAGAGCCACGACACCAGACCTTTAAAGACGTGAGAGCTGCAGATTAAAAACATGTTGGAACGCTTACTGTGTCCAGTGCCAAAAATGTGTCTCTAACCTGTAGGGAGAAATGGGTGTGGAGCTGCTCGTAGAAAGATCATTGCACTCACATGGCAGGGTACAAGGTCCCTCTCTTTGTTCCTGCCTTCTGAGGAAAACAGGGACCACGAGATGATGGAGGAGCTGCTTCACCTCCTCGAATTTTTAGAAAAAGTACACAGGGCTGGATGAGAAAACGGGGTGGGGATCAGAGAAATCCCATGTGGTCTGTGAAGTGATTTGTCCACTTTGCCATGGACTGATATGAACCACTGGTCTCAGTGCTCAGCAGAGCATGGGGCTTGCTGCTTCTTTTTGGAGACTTCAGTCACCTCCTGCGTGGCACTCGGGCACTGCGAGCGGACACAAAACACACACAGAGCCTAAAAGTGTTTCACTGGGACTGAAGCTCCATTTACAGCTCCCTAGACCCAAGGGTGTGTTTGAGCAGCCCTTTGTTGCAGGGTTTTGTCAAGGTATGTTCTGACTTGTCCCCTGCATGGCTGTGCAGTAATTCTTGATACTGATAGTCAATTACTTTGCTCACATCACTCCAACACTGACTTTTTTTCCCCTTTCTCAGCCTGGCTAATCCAGGAGAGACAACACACAGTCAAGCACCACTTCCAAAGGTGTTAGCTCCTGTCCAGCCCAGGCTGGGCTCCAGCTCTGCTGGGCACCCTCCCCTCAGGCAACTCAGGCAGGGAAGCGACCTGTGGAGCAAAGAGCCTTCCTCATCTTCCCCAAAACACAACACTGGGGGTCCAGGCTCCACAACTTCCTTCCTGAGGGGATACGCACTTACCCAGGTAATCTCATTACAGCCATTGTTCTCCAAAGGTTAATAAATAACTTCCTGGGATGAGTAAAGGCTCCACAGTCTGACCCCAAAGCAGCAGAAAGAAGTGCTTAGGGCCAAATTTTTGTACTCTTATTACGCTGAACACCATAATCCTCTGCTAACAGAGCAGCACTAGCACCAAAATAAAGGTGAATGCTTGTAAATAAGGTGTTGGACCCACTTCTGGCCTCCAGTTTTTATGTCACCATCATCATGATAGCTCTGAAAAATGGCAGATGCTGCCAGTTCCTAACAAATACATTACTACATTATTCTGAGGCAGCAGTAACAACAAATTATACAAAGAACAAAATTCAAGGAGATGCCTTTCTCTCCAATTTCCACACGTAGAAGAAAATAATTACAGGTTTTTGTTAATTTAAGGAAACACTTCACTATTTCTCCCATCAGACACAAGGTGTGAACTATGCAAACGGGATCCAAATTTGCCTGAGTTATTTACATACCGTAGCCCAAACGACTAACGGAAATTTGAGAGTTGTGGAATCAAAACCCAAGTTTCCAAGAGGTTCTTAAGAAGAGCAGCAGGCTCCATCCTCCCCAAAGCCAGGCCAGCACAGCTCCTTCACAGACACGTTGGACATCTCCATCAAGACGGAGTGGCATGGTCAGCACTCAGCAAAATCCTCCTCCTAACTCCCAGGCTCACAAAATACCACGTGCAAGGAGGACTTTCCATACCAACACCCACATTTCAAAGCAACGTTACCACGGATCAGTCAGGATGATTAAAACACATTATCCACTTGTTGCAAAACTCCTATTGGCAAAACGTGCCAGTCCCTACAGATGCACCCAGAAATCCATACAAAACCTCAGACAATCGATCTTGCTGGGACACTAAACAAAACTCAAAAGAAGACAAGGCGAGGAGATTAGTTTTCTAAATTTCTCTTCTTTTGTTTTGTTTTTTTTCTCAGCCAAAGCTGTACCTAAATTCACTCAATCACACTTTCCACCAAATATATTACCCACCCAAAAAAGGATTTCATGTTTCAGACAAACACACTACAATGTGCTGGAATTAAGAGAGGGAATCCTAGCCCTGCAACTAAGCAAATGCCATCTTGTGTTGGATTATCTGTGACTCTCTCAAAGTCTTTCCCAAAGCACCAGGACCAACACTTGGCTGGACTCGCTGCACGCCCCTGTGGGCTGTTGAAGGAGGTCTCCAGTTTGCCAGGGGCTGCCAGGGGCAACCAGCCTCCTGCACAGCACCTGCACCACGGCTCTGCCCCTTCTCCCACCACTGTCCCAACCTCTTCCTCATACTGAAAGGTGGCAAATGTAATGCAACAACCAGAGTTGTCTGGCTCAAACCCAAAAGTGAGGCTGGGCAGAGAAACTGAAGAGGTGTTTCCACCTTGCCTGAGAAAACCCTGTCTCCAGAGCCTCCAAGACCATCTCTCCATCCATAGGTGTACCCATATAGCACCTGTAGATGCTCCCCTGAAATGCACCCTGCACACAACCACAGCCAGAGACTCTCCCACACCAGGGGTGATTAAATGGGAAGGATGGTGCAAAACAGGGTGCAGGATTCAAGGGGCATCAGACCAGCCTCCAGAGCTGCTCACCAGCTGATCCCAAGACATTCAGGGAAAATGACGTTAGCTTATGCCAGTCCTTGAACCCAAAGCCCTAAAAAAAGACACCAATAAGTTCAAGAGGGGGACTGCATTTTAGTCCAGCAATTCCTTTTTGTACCGTCTGCTTTCTCCTGCTAGTCCCACCCAGTCTGACCAACACAACACGTGGAGCAGCCACCCCTCCCAGCTCTGGGCTGAGCCTTGTTCTCGCCAAGCCCACCCCCTCAGGTTTTTGGGGCAATCACTGGTCACTTCAGGAGGGCAAGGTGCCACCCACCTCAGAACAGCATCGTCCTGCATGAGAGAAAAATACCTTGACGTGAGCAGCCCTGCTGACTGCTGGTGTGCTGCTACCCTTCCCTTCTTGAGAAAGGTTATTGAGAAAGCTGTTTTGGAGCAGGGCCAGCTGTGTCTTGATCTTGTGAGGTGTCTTTGATCCTGATCAATCTAACTTCAAAGATAGAGGTGATATTAGATTCAATGTCTAAGAATGCCCTTCAAGCAGTGGATTCTGGGGTGAAATCACCTACCAGCTCTTTTTTCCACCCACAGCTGGCCCAGAAGAGCCCAGCTGCCAACACGGAACCTGTTTTTTAACTCCTTTTCCCCCACATCTCCACTCAGGATGACCACCCCTTGTGTCACCCACCCACAGTGACAGTTGGTAGCTAAGGCAGTCACATCTCTTACAAATTTCTAGACCTGGCCTTGACCTGATCCACTTTCAGGACAGAATAAACTTGTACAGAATCTTCTTGTAGATCTGCTGCTTTTTAGCCAAAAATAAGTAAGATGGAAACATGCACAGCAGCAACAGGAATGGAATCAAAAAAACATAGCATTGTTTTGGTTAGAAGAGACTTTTAAGATCATCAAGTCCAAGAGTTAACCCAGCACTGCCAGGTCCCCACTGAGCCATGTCCCTCAGCACCACATCTCCACGGCTTGGAAATCCCTCCAGGGATGGGGACTCCACCACTGCCCTGGGCAGCCTGGTCCAGTGCCCTACAACCCTTTCAGGGAAGAAATTTTTTCCTAATATCCAACCTAAATCTCCTGTAGTGCAACTTGGGGCCATTTCCTCTTGTCCTGCCGCTTGTTACTTGGGAGAAGACTGACAGTCACCTTGCTACAGCCTCCTTTCAGGTAGTTGTAGAGAGTGAGAAGGTCTCCCCTGAGCCTCCTGTTCAACAGAATAAACAATCCCAGGTTCCTCAGCTCCTTCTCACAGGATTTGTGCTCTAGACCCTTCACCAGTTTCGTTGCTCTTTGTTGGACATGCTCCAGCACCTCATTTTCCTTCTTGGAGAGAGGGGCCCAAAACTGAACCCGGGATTCGAGGCGTGGCCTCACCAGTACCAAGTCCAGAGGTACAAAGAGGATTGCACCAGCAGACCCATCGATAAGCAAATAATATTTATCTTGGGCTTTGCACCACAGCATTTGGACAGACGTTCTGCAGATAAGGGCCTGTTTGGTGCCTGCTTGCCAGCTGGTCACATCTAAACGCTCTCCATCTCAACAAGCTTTGGCTGGGAGGGACACAGCCTGGCACCGAGCTGGAGACATGGGTGCTCATGCTCCAAGGGGTGGTGTTGTAGGTACCTGCTCCCAAAATAGTCACCCGTGTGTTGAGACCCTCCAAGCCCAGAGGGAAGACCAGCTAGGACTCCCCATCCTCACCGGTGCCAGATCACATTTCCACGGCAGCTGCTCCTTTTGTCTACACGGGTAAAGCCAAACCAGCCTAAAATTTAATTTAATCTGCTGTAAGCCCAAGTGTCAGGCACTTAGATGGCAGCTAAAAGCGCCACTCTCAGATAACTGAGTGACACCAGCTAATAATAGCCCACGCATTAGGAGAGCAGGAGCAGACATTTTGTGTAACCAAAGAGGAACCTGTGCCTGGGAACAGCCCGGGGTGGCCGGTCTCAGCCCTGCCAGCAGCCAGCGCCGCCCTGCACCAAGCCCACCCGGCCTCTTATGTGATTAGTTGCACTAATACCACCGGTGACCTCTCTTTCAAGCTTGGAGGCAACAATAGTCCTGGCTTTTGTTAGCTGGAGAACAAAATGCCACCTTTTTACAGCTCCGAAATCACAGCTCCCTTCCCTTTTCATCTCCCAGAGGCTCAGCACCAGACCCTGCTCACTGGGGAGGCTGGTTAACCCTTGCCAGCCAGCCTGGCCACATCCAGGAGGGAGGGGCAGCAGGGTCCCCAAGCTCCCCTTCTCTTCGTTTGCATGGAAAACATCAAATAAGTCCTTTCTGTTGGAGGATACCCATGTGCAAGAGGGTGCTTCTCTGCCAGATGTTGCCAGAGACAGTAAGTACCCGTGGTGGCTACTTCAAGCCCCTCCAGTACATCAGTAGGTCACCGAACTCCACACTGAGCTCTCCACATTCACCCTGCCCTTGAGAACTGTCTTAATGCATAAAACCAACCCACTCATCAGGAACTGGCTTAACTCAGGTGACCTTCTTTTGTCCCATCTTAAGAGCAGCAGTTTAGAAGAAAAGGAGACCATGTTTTCCACAGCAGCATTTCAGCAGCTCTCCCAGTAGAAAGAGCAAAGCCACGTCTCACAGAAGGGATGCTCTTGGCACACAGTGCTGGTGTGAAGGTGCACTTGGGCTTGCGTGTGAGGCTCTTCCCAAAGGAAGGGGATGGATGGATGCTCAGAGGTGCTCGCTTCCCCTCGTGCTGCCCACAGCACTTGTGCAGGACCTGGGGAAGACCAGCCTTCATCCATCCTGGTGCTCCTGAGGCAGCAGGGCACCTCATCCACCCCCACAGCCCTCCCTCTCTCCTTCCCCCCAACAAGGGCTGCGAGGAGCAGAGGGAGCTTTCTCCCGGGGCGTACAAGGGTCTTGGATGCACAGCTGACTGCACGTGTCAGTTATGCTCCAAATGGGTTTTCACAGGTCAAGGTTCTGCAGGCAGCAAGAGCAAATGCTATTTTTAGACGGGATAAGGTCACGGTGCTTTTAGAGACAGTGAGGTCTACAATAAAACCTATTGATCAGCCTCTGGAACTAGCGCTCCGGAGAGACGCCTAGATTGAAACAAAAATTGCCTGGCCGCTCTCTCTATAGACTCCGTGGGTAAAAGCTTGTTGGGCTCCATCTCTTTCAGGAGATAAAATAAGAAGAACCTGCGTGCAGGCCACAGTTGTCCATTTAAACGGAGCAGGAGGGAGGGGAGGAGGAGGGAAGTGGGACCCACAGGGTGGACCAGCAAGAAGCTCCAAGCGTAATCCTGCCGTGGTGACAAGCCAGATGTCTGGAGGGCACACACCATCCTTGCTGTGCCCGTGACTCCCACCTCTGCAGCACGTTCACAGCATGAAGGCACCAGGGTAATCTTGATTTTTAAGAGAATTAATGTTTTTCTTGCCTCTTGGAGGGTAAGGAAGGCCTCTGAAGGCATTTATCCCTGCAGCCCACACCTGCACACGTGCACACGCCTATTTGGCCGGTTGTGTTTTGGTGATGACGACCCAGCTGACACGTGGAGGCCCCAAGATGGAAAACAGACCAATATTTCAGTCAGGCAAATTACTTCACTGGATGGTTCACACACTTCTAAGGTTTTCACAACAAATTCCAAGCATTTATTTGGGCCGTGTAAGAGCTTCAACCAGAAATACCAAAGGGGTCTACCACCACACCTTCAAGCTCAGCTACAGACCTAAAGCTTTAAGTCAAGCCCGTTACAGGAGCACAAACACCTCTCCAACACAAGAAGCTCTTTATTCTGCTGGAGACTTGTGACCACAGGGAACCGTGGAGCATCTTCATTCATTATCTGCCCCGTTCCCACAGCCTCGCTCACAAACACAACGTGCCATGGTAAACATCACCCATACATCACACCCTGACACCAGTGACCCCAGCAGCGAGCCCAGCCTGTCCCAGCCCCAGCACCCTCCCCTGCATTAGCAATACAATGGCCAACACGTTGGGACAATGTAATAATAGTCATAATAATCATAACAGATAAAGAGTATCGAGCTGTGAAATGCTGCTCTGGGTGATGGGATGGATGTAGTTTACTTTCCAGACAATACCTACGTGAGCAGGGACACACTCAGGTAAATGCAGCTGGTGAAGGAATTAAAGCCTGTGGCGTGGCTTCCTCACCAGCCAAACAAGAGGTCAGGCTGTAGTTTAAGTTTCTGCATAATAGATATGACAAGATGCAAAACCTCAAAGAGTTTTAGCTGTACAGTGACTGCCTTACAGAGGAATTGCAAAAAAAAATAAACCATCCACCCCATGTTTCAAAGCAGTTATTGTGATTCAGAAAAAAAACAAAAAAAAAGGAACCAAAAGACAGGCTGGTCTTTCCATAAAAGATCTTCCTATGGCTTTCTTTCCTTAGAAAAGCCAAGATAATTGTTCTTTTATTTATTAAATCAGGCTTGGATTTTGTTTGTTTTCTTTATATGAAGGTTCCAAAGCTTCTACCAGCACTTCTTACACTTTTATGGTTCCCTTCCTAGCACCCTGTGATTCCAGGACAGTTTGAGATAAAATGATTACAGTAAATAAGGACAAAGTTACTTGAGAATTGAGGACAGTGCTGCAGCCCCTCACCTCCTAACTGATGGAATGAACGGAGCGTCAGTGGAATACACGCCTGAGAGAATTCAAAGCTGATTTTTGTTTATCCTTTCTGATACCATACAAGTACCCTTTGCAGAAATCCTACTCTATCACCCAGAAAGCAGATGCAAATATGGGTATGCACACAGAGTGCAACGAAGCCTGTGGTGATGCTCACATTAGCAGGCAGATTTCCAGCCCATGTACGTACACGGGTACAGGCACCCACAGCCACGCTGCTCTGGCCAGTTTGGACAGACATCACTTGCATCCAGCCTCGAGTCAATCCCTGCCACATTCTCCAAGTTTTTCCCCAGACTTCAGTGGATGTCAGAGGAGGCTCTCTGCTCATCTGAACATAAATAACCATAACGGGTTGATCCTAGGCTCCTCTACACCTACCAAGTGACTCTGCTGGCTGCAGGGGAGCCACTTGGGATTTTTGCCCGGGGTAACTCTGAGCAGGACCTGCCCCAGCAGATGCTTTCCTCCAAGCCTGCCCCTGCCCTCGGGGTTTGCATGAGCACAGAAGCAGGGAGGGGACTGCAAGCATCCTCTACTCCTGCTCAAGAAGGCCTTTTGTAACCTGCTCAGCTGCTCTCGGGCCTAAAACCAAAAAGTTGACGAGGCTGGTGTGGCAGAAAGTGGCTCCCTCTGTTCGAGATACGTCTTTGTTTGTGGGGGGCTTCCAGCAGGAGGAGGCTTCAGAACCAGCATCTCTATGAGACAGGGGCCAGGGACACACCGCTGTGCTTGCCCTCACACCTTTGTCCCTCATGCTGGGGATGGCACAAGGCGTTGAAGGACCCAGCTCTTTCCACAGCAGGGGCAGGAGAGGTCAATAAACCCCCAAACTTTAAAATTTTGCCTTTTTCCATTTATTTTTGAATTAGCATTCAGCCTCTGACGCCGCGACACGGATAGCTAAAAATGTGTGCGCGGATATGTCATCCACGAACAAAGTGGCTCGTGTTTGTTCTTTATTATTTAGGAAATGCACATTAATTACTGCAGATTTTCTCCTATACATCTACTGTATCTCAGACAGAATTGCTGAGAAGGTCTGCAGAATAAAAATGTATGGGGTAATTAAATGGATATTTATAATTAGAACTTAATAATTTGCATCAGGGACAAATGAGCTCTGATTTCAATCTGTAGTGCATTTAGATTAGCCTGAAGATAGTGTAATTTGATGTTTTATAGTCCTCCTCTCAGATTACGAAACAATACAGTGTCTTTAAAGCGCCCGTGTTGGTGTCAGGAGCGCGCCGCGAAGAAGCCGCGATGGAAATGTTTGACAACGTGAAAGCAGCCATAAATTACATGACAACTGTGTAAAAGTCGTGATGAAACAAAGCAAGGGCTGACCTACACTGCCTGGGATTGGGGGGCGCCGGGCGCTCCTCCCGGCACGGCGAGCGCATCCTTCCACGCGCAGCGGCCGCTTAGCGCCGAGAAAACTGTAAATTATCACTGCTCAACAACATTGATTTTTAGTCGACGTTTCAATCAGTGTGAAGTAGAAATACTACACTGCACCCCCCACCCCCTCACCCCCGGCAGCCTCTTAGCCGGCCGC
>NW_008588133.1:40954-43755 GCF_000691845.1 Merops nubicus
GCAGGGGGGGCAGGCGTGGCGGGGACGGCCCCGGCCTCCCGGCCCCGGGCCGAGTCACCCAAACCTGTGCCCTGCTGTGGAACAGCTGCTGCCTGTCTCACCCCGGGAGCGTGAGGGTGTATTCATGAACATCTCCAAGGTGCTCAGGTCCTCACGTAATGGATGCCGTAGAGGTAAACACCGAGATCAGGAGATAACAGGGAGTCCTGTGCAGGCACCACACAGGGGAGCTGCGCACGTGCGTAGGCAAAGGCCCGGGGAAAAAATACAGGGGTGCCAAGTCGCTGGGAAGTTCACAATCAAACCAGTTACGGTTTGACACGCAACACGGAGAGCAAGGGAAGAACCAGTTTCAGGAGGGAGCCTTCCAGAGCCCTGGCACCCAGCACCGTGGGGCCATATCCCACGGCCTCTTCCCAGCCTTTGTACTTTCCTCCCACGGAGCAGAGCTCAGCACGCCGCACACCGTCAGCTGCTGGCTGAAAATGCAAAGAGGACAGAGAGCCAACAAGGGACCTCAAAATGAGACCTCAAAAACAAAGACTCACAGACCTGGATGCCCTACACGCAGCAAGCTGGCCAGGCAAAAAGCCATCCTGTGTTTACCCCCTTTCCAGCAGGGATGGCTGTAGGAGGCAGAAGCACAAGCACCAATCAAACCTAATAATTCCCAGGGAGGTGTGACGCTGGGAGCCCACAGAAGGGGCATAGGTGACCCACTCCTACCTCCCTGCCGTGCCTCTGAAAATGCCACCCTCTGCAGCTGCAGGGAGCCTGTGTTTCCCTGGCTATGCCCTTTCCGTGCATTTTGAAATCCACCTGGTGTCAGCGGGACGGAAAACGAGGCGCTCAGATCTTCCTTTGAGGAGTTTCTTGTTTGACCAGAGTACACGTTATTCAAATCAGCTAAAGTGAAACGCGGTTAAGCTGCTGTTTGCTCCAGCACGATGAGACTGGCCTGTTAAAAAGCAAAAATGTCAGGACGTTACAGGCTCAGCCTCCTGCCAAGACTGGTAAGTAGCTGCACAACTGTCAGAAACAGACAGCATAATCAGAAACCAGAAAAAATACACCCAGACCAAGCCCGAATTCAGCCGGCGCTGCCAAGTGGCAGGCACGGGGGCCACCCACGCCCTCAGCCAGGTGCCCTTGGGAAGCTGCGAGCTCCCAGGCAGCATCCACCACAGCCCCACTTCCTACCTCCCTGCAAAGCAAGGAGCCCTAAGGAAAAACAACGGTAACCCTGTCAAGATCCCTGATTTTTGTCTTTATTCTCACCACCGAGACTTCGTGCTGGCTGTGTGAAGGCTGGAAGTGCAGCCACCACACGGGTCTGTGCTGGGGATCAGTTGGGTTTTTCTCTCGTAAAGTGATTTAAAGGGGTGGAAGCCACTGTGGAAAGGTGCTGTCGTTCCAACCAGGTTCACCCTCCCAGGCAGGCAGGGCCTTGCAGATGCTTTTTACCCCTGAATTTAACTCCTGCTGTTTCTGAAGACTCCCCGACACACGCACGCCCCTCCTGCTCTCACACACTCCCGGAGTTTAACTTGCCTCTCAGAACACCAAACCCCTTCTTTTTCTTTTTCTTTTTTTTTTTTTTCTTTTCTGTCCTGGGCCCTCAGGTTACTGGCATGGTGACAGCTCTTTTTTTCCCAACAGCGAGCCAGGAAAGATGATAGAACCTGCGTGCGTGGCCAAGGGACTGGTCTCAACTGGTTCAGAGGGAAAAAACGGAGCTGTGTCTTTCCCCCCTGCCCCCCCTTCTTGCCTTTAGCCAAAAGACCTGGGAGCATTTGATGTACAGTCAGCAGGTATGAAAAAAAAAAAAAAGAAAATTATTGAAAAGGCTGCCCGGCTCCGGGGCTGTGACACTCTCTCATCAAACTCTGGACTTCAGCCAAGTTCATCTGTTAATGGAGAGCCACAGCCAGGGCCTCCCCCCACTGCCACCCCCCTCGCTCCCTCCTCTACCTCTTCCTCCCTCCTAAAAAACTAGACATCGATTATGTCTGTGCTTTTCCCTTTCTATTCAAGATAAACAAAGTGCTTCAAGTTCAGGGCACACCCTGGGACCCTTGACAAAGCAATCTATCATCCTGTCTGCTAAACCAGTCTGGCCACACCACCGCAGAGGAGACTAATGCTTCCAGTGTACAATTTTCCCTTTGTGCTGCTGCCCTATTACTCGTAACCTCTTTTCTTCCCTACCTTCCCAGGAGCAGATGTGCTTGACCACTTTGCCTAAGCCCCTCCTGGCAAAGGCATTTCTCGCTGAAAGCAACCCCAAGAATTATAAAAACACAACAAAACAAAAAGGAGCTGAGCCCCCTGACTGCCCCTTCCTCTCCCTGAGTCCTCTCTCCATCCCTCCGTCCACCAAAAAAATCCAACCCGGAGCCTGATTTTCCCTTCCCCAATGAAGATTTCTTTTTAAGGAGTGAGTTGGGGTTTAAATCATATCCACTAATTCATTCTGACTTGCAATTAAATGCAAATACACTTTTATAGCCAGCATGGAGTGTATTAATTTTAACAGCAAATGACAAAATAAGAATACAGTCCCTCCAATACCAATAATGAATCGCTCTATAAATCATGTTAGTGGTCACATTCATTAAAGCTTGTAAGGCGCTTTGAGATCCACGGGTGCAACGTGCCATCCACCTGCAAAGTGCCAGCAGCTCGCCGGACCTCGCTGCCACCAGCCAAGCACCCCAGACCCTGCCTGGGGGGCACAGCCAGCTCCCTGCCCCGCGGGGACACCCCAAATCCACCCCCGTCCCTCTCACCGGCACCCAGGG
>NW_008588134.1:0-538 GCF_000691845.1 Merops nubicus
AAAAAAAAATGGGATAAGGTATGAGGTGTGGAAGGATTTCCATATGGTGAACCAGCAAGGAGGCTGAGCCTCTTCACTGTAGGAGATGGAGAACTTGGAGCACCTACAGTCAAGGTCCACAAACAGCATGGAGAGGGTGGTGTCCCCTCTTTCCCCAGCCACAAGCAACACTCAGATGAGGCTTGTTGAAACCAAGGTCAAACCAGACAGAGGGAGATGGCTGAAGAGACAAACCATGAGAGGATCAGTAGGTTCCTGAGCTGAAGATAGAGGCTGGGACTGGATTTGGGGTGGCACTGATCTCAGAAGACAGTGTATGTTTAATTCACAGCAGAATTAAAATGTCTTTGTTTTCATATTTTACATATTCTGCTAAGAATCATCCTTGCATGTTTTTCCATTATTATCTTATAACAACTAATTATTATATTTTTTCCATTATTATCTTAAAGCATTTAAAAAAAAAAACCAAAAAAAGTGTTGACAATATTCAAGAAAAATAACAAAAAGCAGGGAGCAGAAGGGGCAGAATGCATTC
>NW_008588135.1:0-673 GCF_000691845.1 Merops nubicus
TGCACCGTTTGTTGCTGACGGCGAGTGACGGGGGCCGTCCGTCTCTGACGGGCACGATGGAGCTGGTGATCGAGGTGCTGGATGCAAACGACAACGCGCCGCAGTTCAACCAGTCGGTGTATAAAGTGCAGCTGCCGGAGAGCGCTGCAGAGGGGACGCTGGTGATGCGGGTGAATGCCACGGATCCGGACTTGGGTAGTAACAGTGAGGTGATGTACACGGCGACCAACTTCGTTCCCTCGAGTGGAAAAGATGTGATTGCCGTCAATCCGAGGACGGGTGAAATCCGACTAACGGGCACACTCGACTTTGAGGATGTCAGTGTGTTTGATTTTCGTGTAGAAGCGACAGATAAAGGCACACCCCCATTGTCAGGACACTGCAGCGTGGAGCTGGAAGTGCTGGACGTGAACGACAACGCGCCGGAGGTGTGGGTGACGTCGCTGTCGGTGCCGGTGCCGGAGGACGCGTCTGTGGGGACGGTGGTGGCGGTGCTGAGCGTGTCGGACCGGGACTCGGGGGCGAACGGTCGGGTGCGGTGCGCGGTGTGGCCGGCGGCGCCGTTCGGTCTGGTGGGGACGTTCGCGGGCTCGTACTCGCTGGTGCTGCGGGAGGCGCTGGACCGGGAGCGGGTGTCGGAGTACGAGGTGGAGGTGCGGGCGGAGGACGGCGG
>NW_008588136.1:0-555 GCF_000691845.1 Merops nubicus
CTTTAGCACTGTGGAGAGGGTTTGTAAATTCTTGTTACTACACAGAAATGGCTAAAATACTTCCCCCCCTCCCCAATTCATTAGGATATTTTTTTTAAGTGTTCCAGTTTTCCTGCAGACTTCCAAAGTCTTCAGAGATAATTAATTGCCATGAAAAAAGTTTTTCAAATGCTGATCAGTTGATAAAAGACCTAACCCAGAAAAAAAATAGAAGTATAAGCAATTTAGTTATCTTACAGTGGGACTTTTTAAGAAAATAGATACCTTCATTTGTTGTGTTCAGCATGGTTACAAATTAAATTAGGGGGAAAAAAACAAACAAGCAAAAATGCCCCAAATCTTTGAACTGGAATCCTTTCTCTTTAGACAGGTTTGGATGTGAGCAGATTCTATCTGATTAAGGTTCCCAATTATCATGTATTTCTGCATCATGATAAAAAAAAATTTCTAATAAAGCATTGAACACATTTTGTCAGGAGGGAATGTGTTATTTTCTCATGCAGAACTATGACAATATAGTTTTAAGGTTAGACTTGTGGGATGAATCAATTTATG
>NW_008588137.1:0-4149 GCF_000691845.1 Merops nubicus
CATCGAGACCGACCCCAAACCCCGCGAGCTGGGACCCGAGGAGGGCGCCGGAGCCCCCCGCAAGCTGAAGACCTGCAGTTCCATGACCAGCCACGGGAGCTCCCACACCTCCGGCGTGGAGAGCGGCGGCAAGGAGCGGCAAAGGATGATGGTGAGGAACCGGCCAGGCTGGGCATTTTCCAGCTCCGGGTGATCGGGGCTTGGAGGGTGCATCTTCTTCAACCCCCTCTCCTCCTGGCCTGCAGAAATCGAGATGCTGGTGGATGACCCTCGGGAGCTGGAGCAGGCTGGTGAGATGGAGGTGAGCCCCGACATGTGCGTCTACATCACAGAGGACATGCTGCTGTCACGCAAGTTCAACGGGCACTCGGGTAAGGTGGTGGTTCTTCTTCTTGCCAGTTCCTGCCCCGAGGAGGAGGACTTGGGGGTACTGGGGGGAAGGAGCAGGAAAGCTCAGGAGGGGCTTTTTAGCAGGGCTTGTAGTGGTAGGACAAGGGGTGATGGGGTTAAACTGGAAGAGGAGAGACTTAGGTTAGAAATTAGGAAGAAGCTCTTCACTGTGAGGGTGGTGAGATCCTGGCCCAGGTTGCCCCGGGAAGCTGTGGATGACACATCACTGGATGTGTTCAAGGTCAGGTTGGATGGGGCTTTGAGCAACCTGCTCTAGGGGGAGGTGTCCCTGCCCATGGCAGGGGGTTGGAACTAGATGATCTTTAAGGTCCCTTCCCACCCAAACCATTCTGTGATTCCTCAATGCAAGCCACCTTTGGTGTTCAACAGAGCAAAATGAGCCTGAGGTGTCCATGTGGGAAACAGAAACACTCTCTGCCCAGTGGGTTGAAGGAGAGATAGGATAAACTTGGTGAAGCTAGAAAAGAAAGAGTTGCCCAGGAAAGATGCAGGTTGTACTTGGAGCAGGGCTGATGCTCTGGGGAGCCACCCCGTGCCATGGAGGTGTGTGCCTGGGCACAAACCTGGCATTTGGAGATTGTCCTGCTCGTACCAGCCCGTGTGGTTCTGGCAGGTCAGACCCATGTTTACTGGTGCAAACCTGGAGTGGGTACCTTGGTTTTTGGAGATACCAGGGGACAATGGCAGGAGCTGCCTGTGGGCCATGGATGCAACCCGGGTGATGTTCTCAGTTGCTGGCCCCTGCTCTTGTCTTCATGACAACCCCTCTCTTGTTCCCATGAGCACGGGTGCTGTTATCACACGTGTGAGCCTGGCTTCTCCAGACCTCTGCCTGTGCCCAGAGAGCCACCTGCACTTCTAGCTCCATGCTGGGAGCTACTGGGAGGTCTCCAGAGTGCCAGGCTCCCTGGGGAGGGCTTTGGATGCCATTTTGGTGCGAATTTGGGATGCTTTGTAGGTAAAGCTGGTTGCTAGCAGAGCCATTGGAGTGAAGGCATCCCATTGAGCTGAGGGTGCCTTCACCCCAAAGCAAGAGCAAACCCCCCCAGGGCAGCAGGCACAGATCCCAAAAGAGCTGGGAAGCCTCCAAATCACCTCTGCACCCTCCTCTTCCTCTCTCCACATAGGGCTTATCGTAAAAGAGATCAGCTCCTCCACCTCCAGCTCCTCGGAGACGGTGGTGAAGCTGCGGGGGCAGAGCACCGACTCCCTACCCCAGGTACGTGGGGCTGGTGGAGCCGTGGTGGGTCCCAAAGCCTTGGTGAGACCCAGAGCCCTTCTGGCACCAGGGCTTTGGCTTCCTCTGGCTCCCTGGTGGGTCCTGAGCCTCCTCTTTGCTCCACCCAGACGACGTGCAGGAAGCCGAAGACGTCGACGGACCGGCACAGCCTGAGCCTGGATGACATTCGGCTCTACCAGAAGGACTTCTTGCAGTTGGCCAACCTCTGCCAGGACACAGCCCAGAGCTACACCTTCGGCTGTGCCCACGGGCTGGAGGAGGAAGGGCTCTACTGCAACGGCTGCTTGGCCCAGCAGTGCATCAACATCCAGGAGACCTTCCCCGTCAAAAGAACCAGCAAATACTTCTCGTTGGATCTCACCCACGATGAAGTCCCCGAATTCGTCGTCTGAGGGTCACGGGGGGCAGGACCAGCTGCCCGTCCTCGGGGGGGCGTGGGGGAAGCTGGGGCTCCTCACCTTCAGTGCTGCCTTTCCCCCCACCCCACCTTGCTCCCTGGACACTGAGGCTATGGAAACCACGGGCTGGAGAACCCCCATCACCGGCATGAGTCCCACTGGTGGTCCAGCCTTTCTCCTCCAGAGGAGTCCGTGCCAAACACAAGTTGTCTTATTTTGGCTTGGAGAAGCCAAACTCCTCTGAGGTAGTGGAAGCCAGCTGGTGTTTCCTCGTTGCCTCGTGGCAAGGTGGCTTCTTCTCCTCCTTGCCCCCACCCTCAGCACTGCCGGTGGCTCCGGCGGTGCCTTGGTGGCAACCAGCGCTGGAGAAACCCTCCCAGACTGTCGTGTTCCAGTCAAGCCAAAGAAATGTAAATACCCTAAAGGCCAGTATGGGGAGGGAGAATCCAGCAAAGACCAACTGGGGACCTCTGGGATGTCCCTTGGAGGAAGGAACAGCCGGCAGCAGAGCATCAACCCACATTGTTCTTCCAAAAGACATGTGCTGGAGGTCAGCCTGGAGCGGTCCCAGCGAGGCAGCTGGGAGCTCTTGGAGCTTTTTTAGGGAAAAAACCCAAATCAAAAAACAACAACAACAAAAAAACCCAACAAACCACCCCTCCCAAGAGAAAAATGAAAGAGAATGGAAAAGAACAGGTCATCTCTAAGGACGTGGCAATAACATCCCAAACTTTGAATATATAAAGGTTCCATATATAAATATATCAAGGTATGTATGTTTATATATGTCTGGATCTTACAGACCCGTTTGCATTTTACTTCTGCTCTCAAATCCCTTTCCCCACCAAGGATCTGCCTCTCTCCTTTGATGAACCATGGGAACATCTTGTTTTCAAAGCACTAAGACTCTCCTCTGGAGAAGAAAACTCCTGTGACCACCTCGTGAGCGTGGCTCTTCCCGGCGTGGTCCCTGTGGTGTTTATCCCAAGGCTTCTCCTGCATCTCTAAAGCTCTTAGAGGTTGAATAATTCTGCTAAAGGATGATGGGGATGTGGTGGAAAAAAAAAAACAGGGTGGCTTCTGAGTGTGTCCTAAGGACAGGGTCTCATCCTGACCACTGGTGCTGGAGGGTGAAGCTTTCCAGCAGCTAACAATCACAGCACAAGGCCTTTGTAGTTGGGATTTTTAATTAGAGTTTAGTGGTTGATGGCCAAAGTTTCACCATATTTTGATATACCACCTGTTTTTTAACTGGAGACTTTTCTTAAAAGAAAAAAAAAAAAAGAATTATTATTTTATAAATAAGCACAATCTTATTTTTATAAGAAATGGTAAGGGAGGGAGGTGAGAAAGGGGAACTGGTACCAAAAAGAAAAGGATGGTGTAAAAAAAAAACCTCGGTGTTGTTGTGATGTGGGAGCTGGTAGAGGAGAGGATGAGGATAAGGATGAGGATGGGGTGGGGTGTCCCCACCCCAGGGCTTGATCTTGCCCAGCAATGTTGGGTATGATGGGAAAATACTGTAGGTAGCCAAAGACTGGCACGATGCTGGCCCTGAAATCCTCTCTGTATCTCCCCAGAGCCACCCAGGGCAGCTGGAAGGATGCTGCTGGGGGGCTCGGGGCTCTGTGTCCTGCTCTGGCTTTGGGGGGGACAGCATCAAGACCCCAAAAGTCTCTCTTGTGGGGCCCACCTCCCGGGCTGGGATGCTGAGCTTTGCCAGCAGCAGGTTTGCACCAGCAACGTGGGTCTGACCTGCTGGACCCCCACGGGCTGTGCCAAGCAGGAAAATCCCCCAGTTCATCCCCAGCCTCATTTTTCCCCCCCCCTGTCCAGTCACAGCAGGGCAGCAGCACCCAGCTGGTGGGGTCCTGCTGGCACCCCCTCTGCCAGTGAGTCTGGAGTGCCCTCCCTGGCACCCTCACCCACTGTTCTGCCAAAACACGTAGGAGGAGGGAGCCAAAGGGTAAATAAACTGTGTAAAGAAACACTCGACGCTATTCAGAAAGCAGCAGGGGGGCCATTAGACCTCCAAATTTCTTGCCCCCCTTAGCCAAACCCAAACCAGTGGGGCTGGGGCAATGGCAGGGGGCCCCCCGG
>NW_008588137.1:4344-5070 GCF_000691845.1 Merops nubicus
AGGGGCCCTGCAGGGGCACGGGGGGCCCCGGTGGCCGTGGTGGCCGTGCCCCTCGTGCCACTCGCCCGGTGATAATGAGCTGTCTCTGCACCAACCCAATAGTCCTTTCTGTGAAAGGATCTCCCTGTCGGGGCAACGGGGGGGGCCAGGGACTGTGTGGTGAAAGACAAGAAGCAAAACCCCAGGGGGGAACCTCCCAGGAAGTGTTGGGAGAGTCCCAGGGCTGGGGCATGGATGAATTCTGCTGCGTGCCTTCGGTGGGAGGGTTGGGGATGGCAATAAAGTGACCCTTGTTTGCATGGCTCTGACTCTTCCACGTGCTCCCCGGGTTTCAGGGAGGGATGGAAGGTGGATGAATTGAAGGGGTTGGTTCTGTTTGTTGAGTTCTCTTTGCCCCAGCAGCTGGAGGTCACAGGTCACGGCAGGGTGGCAGGGCCATGGGATCCACTGGTCCTTCCAGTCCTGAGCTTGGGTCATTGCTGTGGAGGTGGCATCTGGTTCCAGGGCTCCTGTGCTGGGAGAAGGCCCTGGGGAGTCTCATGAGGATTGAGCTCCACTGTCCAGCTCTGGAGTCCTCAGCACAGCAGAGCCAGGGACCTGCTGGAGCGGGGCCAGAGGAGACCCAGCAATGCCCCGAGGGGGGAAGCCCTCTGCTGGGAGCCCAGCAGGAGAGAGTTGGGCTGGGGCAGCCACAGAGGAGAAGGCTCCAGCTGGGGAGACCCCCTG
>NW_008588137.1:5245-6545 GCF_000691845.1 Merops nubicus
TGGTCGCTGCCCCATCCCTGGAACCATTCCAGGTGAGGTTGGCCGGGGCTCTGAGCAACCTGCTCTAGCTGCAGATGTCCCTGCTCAGGGCAGGGGGTTGGACTAGGTGACCTTGACAGGTCCCTTCCCACCCCAACCAGTCTGACTCAGTAAAGATGAAGCCCCTGCTCTCCCATGGGGCAGCAGCACCAGTAAAGCTCCCAGAGTGGTTTCTCCCAGCACATGCCACCAGCCTGTGGGCTCTGGGTGGGACCACATGCTGCTCTGACCCTGGGACCACTGGGGCTACCACCACCCCTCAGGAGTCTGGGACATCCCTGGGACCTGCCACCCTCCAGCCACCCTGGTGGAGGGCTGGGGATGGAGATATGGGGGTGTGCACCTCTGGCGTGGGGCATCCCCACTGTCCCCTCCCCTGGCACCCTCAGTGGAGCGATGCCAGGGACCATCCTCTGCCTTTCCTACAGGAAAATAATTGCATGTTACCATCATTTTTCCTTTTTTTCTTTACAAATAGCCTTCTACTCAGCGAGGCAGGTGCTGGCCATGGGTCCTGATGCCTCATGGCTGATTTCTGCTACCACTGGACATTTTCAGGGCAGGAGGGAGGAGCAGGAGGCAGGGAGCAACTTCTGGGAGGGGAGCTGCATTGTCTGCTGCTAAGTATAGCCTCCAGCTTCCCTCCTTGGCCTATAAAACCCCTGAATTTTCCTAAATCCAGATGTTAAATGATTTTTTTCCTCCATCCCTTCCACCCAGGGGGGAGAGGCAAGGGGCCCTCCCCTCACCATAGGCTGCGTTTAGCAAAAGCTCATACCCTCAGCTCCATTTTTAAGTGAATTCCTCCTTGAAAGCATTTGAGCTCTCACCAAAAAGCTGCACTTGGGCCATTTCATCTCCAGTCACTCCACTTCCAGACTTCCCATCTCCTCTCACCATTCATGGCAGCCCCAGAGGTCAAAGGCTTGAGATTTGTAGGGAGACAAGAGGCAAATGCTGCTTTTATGGAGCCAGCTGCAAAATACACTTAAAAAAAAGTAAAATCTTGCAGGGCTGTCCTTTGTTTTTGTGTTTAAATTTTGCAAAGCAGGCTCTGCTTCCTCCCTCTGAAGCGTGGTGGCTTCAGCAGGTGGGTTCCTCACTGAGCATCTCCCTTTTATCAACCCCTCCAAAATCAGCCCGGCTGGAGTCTTTGCCATCACCCTCATCAGGCACCAACGACCTGAAATCCCCCAAACTGGGGGGGATGTTTGAGCTGGGGAGGGCTCAGGGGGGCAGGGAGGGAGCTGGGGGTGCTGGG
>NW_008588138.1:0-2432 GCF_000691845.1 Merops nubicus
CGATCAAAGTCTGCACGCCTAAAGTCCTAACTCTTGGTCCATTGATTTTAAAAACTTGTGTAATTGTTAACAGTGCAGTTGTATGAACCCTCCGCTCTTTGCTTGCTTAGAAGACATTGCTAAAAAACTTACGGAGGTCCTTACAGGACAATGTAAACAGTATTGGTCTTGCACTGATCAGCCAATTACACAGTTTAAAGCCCTTCATAACCTCCTGTATACTTGAATTTTGATTGTGTTCAGGATAAAACTGGTATTATTGATTATTCCTGTCCATGAAGTTGACTTGCAGTAAGTCCTCATGAAAAGCAAGTTCATAAGTGTAGTAGTAACTTCTTCAGCATCATCCTTGAGCTTTTTTGGGACTCCCCAGGTTAATTTTCTTCCTCTGTTCCTCCAGTTGGTGTAGACAGTATGTGCTCTTTTGAGTACTTTGATTGTCCTTTTCTTTGGTAATGAAACCCTTCGAGATAGTGTATGAAATATATTTTGCATTCCTGTTATGTTTACCTGCAGTACTGTCTAACCGTAACATTCAGAAATCACAAGTCAAGTGCTCAAACTCTGTTTTCAAAATTGTAAGACATGAAAATGAATGTACTGGTTTCCATTCAGTGCCCCTTTGACTTAAGCCATTCTGCGTGTGCGCCCTGTTTTCAAAGTCTTGGCATAGGAATCTATGAATACATAAAAAATTTGTTAATTTGGAGATCTTAATATCCATAAGGACTATAAGAAAACACCAAGTATTATCAGATTTGCCAGAACATTTGGAAGACCGTTTGATTATTATATAGGCAGCTACTATGTTGGGCTGATAACATCAAGTAACAGAATATAGTACTGATAAACAATTATACTTTTTACCAATTTACATATATTGTCTTACTCTTTTGTTTCTTTGTTTAGTTTTTATTAGCATGACTAGCAATATACTAATGTGTATTTTCAGTAGTTTCAAACTCCTTTTAGCAAAGGTTCAGGGTTTTGTAGGTAATTGTAGTTATATTTAGGAAGTATGTTAGCTGCTCTTTAAATTGATCCTATATTCAACCTATTAGTTTCAACAATTTGAGAGCAATTACCATTTATATTACCATTTATTTCTTTGTTGTGTTAGAACAGAGGCCCTGCAAGCTTTATTGACATGCTCTGGTGATAACAGCAATCAGATGCTCACAAGCTTCTGTTTACCTGACTGGTCATGAAAATTTCTCTAGAGGAAAAGAAGCTAGGATAAACAATTCTACAGAATTAAAACTGATTGCACAAATCTGAGGACCTGAAGTATACCAGTTAAAAAAAAAGTGCTCATCGTTAAAAATTCATAAAATGCTGTTCTTCACAGGCAAAACTTCAGAAAAAATAGTGAGGTCTCAATTCAAAGCTCTTAATTTGTTGTACTAGAAAAGAAGAATCGTTCTGTATTATTTCGGGCCGATAACTTGGCAGGAATTTAAATCTGAGTCCAAGGTTTCTGAAAATAGAGGCTTGAGAATGTTAGCAAGTTTCAGGGCTGGTAATGCAGGGGAAAGACAATGATTTCTCAGATAGCTGAGATATAAATCATAGTCAGAAAGTTTGAAGGTGTTACTTGGAAAATGTAGAATTACATACGATAACAACCAGAAAGGGGTGTGTTAAGTGTTGTCAGCATTGCATATTTTCCTTGTTGCTAAGTAGTAGGGCAGTTTTTTGAGAGGTGGTGAAAAAAAATGATGCATTTCTGGTTGTGATCACTTTTGCGTTGGGATGAGTTTTATGCCAAAAACAATGTGACTGAATGAAGCAAAATATTTTTGAGTCCTTTACCTACAACTTTGGTAGCTTGTGAATGATTTCAGCACAGTATAGCATTGCATAAAGCTATACTTACTAGTATTTTGTAGTGCTGCTGTTTTTTTTTTTTTCCGTTCTGGAGTGTCAGTTGATTTCTCGCTGGAAAGTGTCTTGGAAGATCTTATTGTGAGTGGCAGTCGTTGAGGAGCAGCAAAATCCCTCTGTGACTGGTCAAATGATCTTCTCTTGGTATTACGGTGTATGAAATTAATGTGACATTTCTTAACCTTCCTTCTGGAAATACAGTTCTTTTTATCATATAATAGTTGGGATTGGAAGGAATCTTAAAGATCATCTAGTTCCAACCCCCCTGCCACCATCAGGGGCACCTCCCACTAGACCAGGTTGTGCAAGGCCCCATCCAACCTAGTGTTGAACACTTCCGATAGTGGGGCACGATGGTCCTTAGTTCAAAAGATTTCTTTCTTAATACAAGTGCAGTAAAATTTTGTATCTAAGATATTTTTCTTTTGTTTCTGTCCTTTAATAAAAATCATGGTCATCCCAGGGAAAAAGCTGCATTCTCTCTCCAGCATTCCAATGGGAGAACAAACAGGACTGCCATTCTACCAGCTATATTGAGGAAAGGGAAA